>NC_091950.1:41304843-41512343 GCF_031021105.1 Erythrolamprus reginae
TACTGTATTTAGAAACAGAACGCGCCACCCTGGATGTCCCCCCTAGTTTTCGGATTGCGAGCCCCATAATTCCCGGCCAGCTAAGGGGTTTTGGAAGCTGCGGTTCCACACATCTGGAAAGCACCAGATGGAGCTCTAGCGGTTCCATCCGATTAAAGCTCAGGGGGAGCCGCTGCTTTTTAAGGCACGAGGGTTAACTGCCTACTTTACAGGCGCAGCTATTAAACTTAAAGTGCTTGTTGGCTTCGTGGGACACTTGCGCCTGAGTAAATAAAGTGCAGGATCGCGGCCTGATCCCTTGGAAGTTCACAGCGCAAGGAGGCGCGGTGAAACCGTTGCTTAGCAAACCGGGGAAAGGCGAAGAACAACAGAAACTTTGAAGAGAACGGCTCGGTCCTTCCAACTGGCGCGGCCCGAGGCGCCGATCCGGGTCAACCGGAGCGGGGCCCACTCAAGTCGCCCAGCGGGCTTAGTTTTGTACGGGACAGCTCACCCCACGCCCCTCAAATGAGCGCAAGGATCGGGGTTTGTACAACCCGAAGCCCCAAGCGAGCCAAGCGCCCCATACAGTCGCCCCGCAGCCGTGATCCAGCCCTGATCATCAGCACTTCCTATTACTTATTATGCTTACCCGCTTTCCTGAAGCAGTCAATTTATTTCTCATGCCTCTTTTCCTTCCATCATCCACTGCCTCGCTTGTATTCAGCAGGCAACTTTCAACGCCCGCATTCCAATGCTTAAGGCTATGTACTTGTTTTATTTATTTTTATTTATATTGTGTGTACTGTATGTGTATATATAGGCCTGCATGTATGTATGTATGCATGTTAACCGCTTGGAGAGGGCTGTAAAGTACTGTGAAGCGGTACATAAGTCTAAATGCCAATGCTGTGTGTGTGTGTGTGTGTGTGTGTGTGTGTGTGTGTGTATGAGTGTGTATATCCAAACAATGTATATATGTGTGTGTATATATAAACATACAAGACTGAGGGCAGAAAAAGACCTCATGGTCCATCTAGTCTGCCCTTATACTACTTTCTACATTTTATCATAGGATGGATATATGTTTATCCCAGGCATGTTTCAACTCACTGGATTTACCAACCACGTCTGCTGGAAGTTTGTTCCAAGCATCTACTACTCTTTCAGTCAAATAATATCTTTCCCCCAATTAACCTCAGATTGTGCCCCCTTGTTCTTGGGTTCACTTTCCTATTAAAAACACAATGTGTGTGTGTGTGTGTGTGTGTGTGTGTAAGTTTGTAAGTGTGTACATGTGTAACAATTTTTTGGCTGATAATGAAATGGAAGGGAGACTAGTTACACATTTGAGTAACGGGGTAACTTTCCACTTTCGGGCCGCACGATAAGGTCCCACAGAGTTGGCCTTCTCCGGGTCCCCTCGACTAAACAATGTCGTCTGGCGGGCCCCAGGGGAAGAGCCTTCTCTGTGGCGGCCCCGACCCTCTGGAATCAACTCCCCCCAGTGATCAGAATTGCCCCCACCCTCCTTGCCTTTTGTAAGCTATTGAAGACCCACCTATGTCGCCAGGCATAGGGAAACTTATATGGGCTTATATTGTTTATGGGCTTATGGGCTTATATTGTTTATGTATGGTATGATTGTGTTGCCGGGTTTTAATAATGGGTTTTTAGATGTCTTTTAAAATATTGGATTTGTCACATTGTGGTTTTTGTTGTGAGCCGCTCCGAGTCTCCGGTGAGGGGCGGCATACAAATCTAATACTAATACTAATACTAATACTAATACTAATACTAATACAGTACTAATACTAAACTAATACTAATAAAAATACTACTACTAATAAAAATACTACTACTACTACTACTACTACTACTACTACTAATAATAATAATAATAATAATAATAATAATAATAATAATAATAATAACCATTGCCCCCTCTCTGTACCCCGGCTGGAGGAGCGGAAGGTTCTTCACCCTGCCCCAAAAGCCCCTTCCCCGAAAGAGCTGTTGCTGGGGCGGGGGGGAGCCCTGAGATCTTTGTGTGTGTGTGTCCCCCCCATAAGAAGAAGAGCCCGAAGCGCGAGCGGCACCCACCTCTCTTTGGCCTCCGCCGCTCGGTCGCGCTGCCTCCGGTTTTTAAACCAGTTGCTAACCTGGGTGGTGGTGAGGCCGGTGGCTTCGGCCAGCTCCCTCTTCTCCCGGGGCGACGGGTAAGGGTTGTGCGCGTACCACTCGCGCAGGACGCCCCGGGACTTCTCCTTGAAGCAGTAGCTGGTCTCCTCGCCGTCCCAGATGGTGCGGGGCAGCGGGAATTTCCGCCGCACGCGGTACTTGCCCACGGCGCCCAGCGGCCGTCCGCGCAGCTTCTCGGCCTCCACGTAGTGCGCCTTGAGCCAGAGCTGCTGGAGCTTGGGGTGGTTGTGAGGGGAGAACTGGTGGCTCTCCAGGATCTTGTAGAGCTCGCGGAAGTTGCCCCGGTGAAAGGCCACCACCGCCTTGGCTTTCAGGACGCTCTCGTTCTTGTGCAAGTGGTCGCAGGCCGGCAGCGACCAGAGGAACCGGCCCAGCCGCTCCAGGTTGCCGCCCTGCTGCAAGACCTCGCAGACGCACGCCACTTGCTCCTGCGTGAAGCCGAAGGACGGCAGCAGCGACATGGCTCCCACCAGCGGCTCCGGCTCCGGCGCCGACGCCAGCCCTCAGCCCGGGCTCAGCTGGCCCCGAAGGGAGCGGGCGGGCTGCGAGAGTTTTCCCCGAGAAGAGCCTGAGGGAAGAAAGTCGCGTCGTTCTCGTCGCCCTCAAAAGAACGGGCGGGGCGTGGGGGGGGGGGCGCCTCCAAACCAGCCGGCCGGGACCCCCTCCCCTCCCCCGGGAGAACGGAGCCCTCACAGCCCCCCGCGCCGAGGCGGAGGAAATGGATGCTCTGCGGCGGCGAGTTCCTGCAGCCGGGCAAAGTTTTGCTTTGGGGTCCTCCCGCAGCCAGGCTTAAAGCCGCCTCGGCGTCCGGGGCTCTTCTGATTGGACGCGCCCAGCGCCTATCGGAGCGCGCGCCCAGGCCCAAGCGGCGGCGGCAGAGAGCGAGCGCTGAGGTAGTTTTGGCTCCCTCAGCTTTGGAGCTGAGGAGAATGTGTGTCTTTCCCCCCCCACTTTCGCGCCGGAGCTGGGCTCGCTCGGCGCTCTGTGAGGCGCGGGCGCTCTCGGTTGGGAGCCGGGCGGCTGACTGTGCCGGGGGAGGGGGGGGGGAAGAAAGCCAGCCGCTCGAGGTTCCCTCCTCCTCCTCCTGCCCCCTCCCACACGCGCTCTCTTTCGCCCCCACCCCAGAAGGGGGAGACACGTCAGGAGCCTTGCAAGACGAGCCGCTTCTCGGGTGTCGGCTGAGGGGGAACGAAATTCTGTGCAAATCGATTATTGCAGACTTTAAACGACTTCAGACTCTATTGTGAGTCGCCCGGAGTCCTGCTGGAGTTGGGTGGTATATAAATACCACTAACTAACTAACTAACTAACTAACTAACTAACTAACTAACTAACTAACTAACTAACTAACTAACTAAGTCTGTAAGGGGCCCAAGCGCACCACTGTTCCTACCGTCCCTGTCCTATTGTCCTCTTTTATCGTTACTTTTTACTTATGTTTATACAAACTACTGCTATCCTATACATGTTTGACAAATATAATACATGAGTCCTTCGGGATTGGGCGGCATAGAATTCAAATAAAATAAAATAAAATAGTAAGTAAGTAAGTTAATAAATAAAACATCCACTGTCGTTCAAGCCAAATCACCAACACCCCCTCTCTTCCCTCCACACCTTTCTCAGCCCATCACTTCCTGACCCCTATGATAGCCATTAAGTGTTTTGCACCTCATGATTCTTGACAAATGTATCTTTTCTTTTATGCACACTGAGAGTAGATGCACCAAAGGCAAATTTCTTGTGTGTCCAATCACACTTGTCCAATAAAGAATTCTATTCTGTTCTGTTCTATTCTATCCTATCCTGTCCATCTAACCCTCCAGCCAACCAACTAGCCTCCTTCTCCTTTTAGAGATTCACTCGTTCCAGGGAGCTCATATTTAATTACTTTAATGTTGTGAATGAATAAATGATGCCCCCAGATGAATAGCTTATGGTATGCACTAAATAATTAAAAAGAGCCTCATAACTTTGCCCTCGGAGGATTGGAGGTGGAGATTTTCCTAATCATAATAAAATTAATCATCATCCAAAGAACCAAAGGACTTGATGGATTGAAACCTTTGTTGCCAACCTTTAAATGTAGGCTCTGTGGCTAGCACCAAGCCAAGGGTGTGTGGAGCATGGCTCTCAGAGTCCTTGGGATGCAAACTGGTGGGCCTTGAAAGAGTCAAGGTGCTGGTTGCTCTGGCAATAACACAAGCCAAACCACAGAGGCGCTCCAGCATTAATGCCCTTGAGGTGTTCTGCAGCAGAGACCATTTGGATTTAGTTGATTTTTCTTCCCATAATTCCCAGCTGGTAGGTAGCAGGGAACAAGATTGCTTGGATCATGATGCTGCCTGCCTTCTCATAGCCAGATCCAATTTATTCCTTAGGTCTAGGAAGAAGCCTCATCATCAGGTGCTTTTGGGAGTATGCCTTCCTAATTAACAACAACAACAACAACAACAACAACAACAACAACAACAGAGTTGGAAGGGAGCTGGGAGGTCTTCTAGTAAACCCCCTGCTTGGGCAGGACACCCTACATTAAAGTTGTAGCTTTCCCAGGTTTACCATAGAAGTTGGAGGATTGGCCCCTCTAAATAACACTTTGGGCTTCCAGGTCACAGCAATGTTAATGAGTAGAGCAAGCAGAAGGAATTTAACAAGAATCCAGACCCAGGTCAAATTCTTAAGTTCAGGAAGTCACCAACTGGCTTCTCTATCACACTTCTTTGGTTTTAACTTACTTTGCTGTTGTGTGAACCCAGCCTTGAGTTTATTAACTGTGGCTAGATGGCCATAGTTGCGATATGCTTAAGCAGGGATAATTAGCCAGATACTGTTTGTAATATCAGCTTCATTAGGTAAATCAGACCAGGAAACGCAAACATTTTTTTTAAAAAAAAAATTGAGATTGGCTTTAATAACAGAATCTGATTGTGTTATGTCTGTCTCCACCTCTTTCTTATATTTCAGGGAATCGGAAGCTGCTTCCAAACATTATTTCATTGTTTTGGACTTCAAAAATGTTTCAGCCACTTTTTCCTACATAGGACGTAATAGATCTTGCATATTTCCATTAATGTCATTTTACCCCACTCTTTATATGCAGATGAAAAGGGTGAAATTAGGAATCAAGATTATGCACACCCCATGAAACGGTGGCAGAAAAAAGAAAGACTGTTTTGAGTGCAGCTCAACTCTTTCACACAACCGTGGTTGTTTTTTAACTCCCTTATAGGGAAATACACTGCTCAAAAATAATAATAATAAAGGGAACACTTAAACAACACAATATAACTCCAAGTAAATCAAACTTCTGTGAAATCAAACTGTCCATTTAGGAAGCAGCACTGATCAATTTCACATGCTGTTATGCACATTCAACTTTGTACAGAATATTTTATTCATTCAGATCTAGGATGTCTTATTTGAGTGTTCCCTTTATTTTTTTTTTGAGCAGTATATTTTCCCACTAGCTCAATAGTTGGTGTTGTTGAGTTGTTGTTTTTTTAACTTCACAGTCAATCTAATAGTTCCAGGATTCCCTGATTGCCTGCCATCCAAATGTTGTGCTTGTGTGTTCTTGGATTCAACAAAAATCTGCTAGTGATGCTACCTATCTGGGTAAACATAACACATAAAAGCAATATAAGAAGCCTGTGAGGTAACACTATATTCCCTAGAACCAACTCATATTGCACTCAATACACTTTTCTTCTGAGCACACATAGCTAGAGTTGAACTTTAATGAGGCTTCAGTTTCTACTCTTGAGTGGCACTAAGGGGATTAAACAATTCTGAATTATAATTCTTTCTTTTTCCTTGCATTTTCCACCTAGTACTGTCAGTTCTTCCAGCTTTTCTTTTAGATGGCTGGTTTAAGAAGCAATTATAGGCTGGGGGAAGTTAACTTGCCCGGGAGAGTAAAACCAAACAATTAAAGCCCATCCAAATAAAGTTAATCTCTGTCAGGAGAACCAGCGATAAGAACAATAGGGGTGAGATAAGTGAAAAGGTGCCAGCAAATACTGCAAACCAATGCCTTTCCAGTTCTTAGAATTGTTCAAATTCACTGCAGAATGTAAAGCCAATGGCCAGAGGGAACCTTTTGCAGCAAAGTCAGGCAAATGTGGTTTTGAAATTGGCTCCCTTAAGAAGTGGGGCCCAAGCAAGCATACCTGGAAAACAGAGCCATTATCATTTTTCAGACTTCCAACCCCAGACTCCTGTCTCAATTTCCCAGGGGCATTTATTTCCAGCTACAATGTTTGAGTATTTTTATATTTTGTATATGACATCCTCCAGTTCTCCCCTGTTCTGTGAATGCAGGTAAATGTGCTTTGTCCAACCATTTTTTTTTAAAATTATTTATTTATTTATTTATTTATTTATTTATTTATTTATTTATTTATTTATTTATTTATTTATTTATTTTATTATTTAGATTTGTATGCCGCCCCTCTCCGCAGACTGGAGCGGCTCACAACAAGGCATAAACAAATCGTAACAAATCCAAATAAATTTAAATATTTAAAAAAGTTTAAAAAGAACCCCAATATACTAACAAGCACACACACAAACATACCATACATAAATTGTACATGCCCGGGGGAGATGTTTCAGTTCCCCCATGCCTGACGACAGAGGTGAGTTTTAAGAACATTACGGAAGGCAGGGAGAGTAGGGGCAGTTCTAATCTCCGGGGGGAGTTGGTTCCAGAGAGTCGGGGCCACCACAGAGAAGGCTCTTCCCCTGGGGCCCGCCAACCGACATTGTTTAGTTGACGGGACCCGGAGAAGGCCCACTCTGTGGGACCTAATCGGTCGCTGGGATTCGTGCGGCAGGAGGCGGTCTCGGAGATATTCTGGTCCAGTGCCATGAAGGGCTTTAAAGGTCATAACCAACACTTTGAATTGTGACCGGAAATTGATCGGCAACCAATCCTTCACAGAGGCAGAAATATTTGGGGTTGCAATCTTTGGTTTCAGTCCCAGAACTATAGTTTACTTGTCTGGATTAGAGGTTTAGGTTTATTCTTAATTTATGGATCTGGTCGGTGTGCATCTCCCACGAAAGGCCAACCAGTATCTTTTGGCTTCCCCTCTAGAAAATATAGGAGTGGGTTAAAACCAATATATCACATTTGCTCAGGATTTATTTTGCTATGGTTTTCTCATCGCTGCACACAAAGTCATAAGCCAAGCGTACTTGGCTGCATTTTTAACCTTGAGTTAAAAGGTGTTCAGCTAGTCTGTGGTTGGCTGTGGGATGGGAACACACCAATTGGCAAAGAAAAGCAGGGAGTGGAGCAAAAGCAATGACTGCTTAGGCCCTACTTTGCTCAGAAATATTTGGAGAGAGTCCATGCTTAAAGGACTCTGGATCCCGCCTCCCCCCCCCCCCCCCCCGAGCAATAAGAAATATGCAGCTTGCTGAAGAAAAAAGGAATGGTACAAATGCATAGGTTTACTTTGGAGCCAACCCCATTACTTCAAGGAAAGCTGACTCCCTGGATAGTTAAAACATCCCCTTGAAGTTCAGCTTCATCCAGGGATCCTTCATGGAGGGATCAATGTGGTTACTTGGCAACAGTATCAAAAATTGTCTTTTTTTTTTTTTAAAGGGATCTGCCTTGCCTCCCAGTCTAACCTACACCCTAGAGACTTCTAGCTGGTGTCCCATTCATTTAGTATTTGGAGATCAGCCAAACTTGGCTAAGCATAAGAATGTAGCTTGTTAATTCAATCATATGTATATTTATGTGGAAGAAAACTTGGAGGAAGTGGGGCTTCCTTCCAAGTAAATGATTTGCAAGCCTCCCCTGTGACTATTTGTGAGATGGGCAGCCATATAAACATGACTGATTAATTAATTAATGATGTAAAAATAAAGTTTAAACCCTGTTTGGGCCATTCGCTGTAATGACCCCTCTCCCCAACCACCACAAACACACACACAAACACACACATATACATATACATAAACTACATAAAGCCAGGACAAAATGTTTATTGGTCTTTTGTCTCCCCCATATAGTTTTTATAGTTTGAAATTAGTCTTTCCTAAATTGCCTATGGGACTCATAGCCAGTGAAGGGCTACCAAATTTTTTACTACCACATTGTGGGTGTGGGTGGCTTATGCATTTTCTTTCATCTTTCAGTACAAATTGGGTGCTCTGGGGTGGAGCTCCATTTTTGCTACCCTACTGCGTCTCCTCTGTGTCTCCCCCCCCCCGTCCGGGCAGTAGCCCATCCCTGCTCATAGCCCACCCTACTTGGAAAGGAGCTCATAGGGAAAGCCTATGGTGCAATAGAGATGTGGTAGTGCTGCACTATTCCAATTCATTTTTGCACTGAAAGTAGAGACCACAGCACATGCCTGTGAATCAACTTGCTTTGGTAACCAGGCATCATAAAGAGGATCCCCCCCCCACAGCAGCCTAATGGGAGTCAGTTTGGTTTAACGAGGAGACCCCAAGCAGCTACAGACTTCTCTCTCTCAGCATAAGGATGAGTTATGGTGAGGATAACAGGAAGACAGAATTGCATGCAATTGCAAGATCCAGAGGAATAATTACAGATTTTTCTTCCCCTGTCAATCTTTTAAAAGTATGCCAAAAGGGAGCCCTTCAAGACCTAATGCCATGAAAATAAGGAGGAGGAGGAGAAGGAGAAGAAAAGAAGAAAAGTAGGGAAAAGGGAGGAGGAGGAGAGGAAGAGGAAGCAGAGGAAGAAGAAGAAAAAGAGGAAGAAGAAGAAGAAGAAGAAGAAGAAGAAGAAGAAGAAGAAGAAGAAGAAGAAGAAGAAGAAGAAGAAGAAGAAATGGTTGTACCAATTGTAACAAAAATGAATGGAAGATTAACCATAAAAATAATAATAATATATTTTCAGAAGCAAATATTGGGGCTCCCACTGCCAGGCTGTTGAAGACAATATGCCCGAACCGAACCTTCCATAAAGGGGGGGTGGGGGCAGATGCAAATTTTCTCAGCTAACAAAGCTTGGCTGGTGGGAAGGCTGGTGGGCGTCGGTTCCAGCTCGTCTGTCGATAGGCTGCCCTAACCAATCGGGACTGGAATAATTCCCCTGTCGTCCGGCCCCCTAACCGGGTGTCTGGTAATTTTCCCCAAGCCCGTTTTATTTTTGGTCCTTATGATGTTTGAGGGACGCTGTCCCAACCTCGTTGCCAGAAAGAAATGTCTCCGCCTGGACGGGATGCTTATTGACAAGGCAGCTGCGAGGGGACCGGAACGGGAGTTCTTTTAAAGTCCTCCCCCTCCTCCCCCCAACTCTTGCACGAGGAGCCCCCCAGCCCACCCTAAATCTTCGAACAATCGCGCAGCATCTTTTTTTTTTTCTTTCCCAGCCGCGGGGGGAAAAAAGCTCCGACGTGCCGCGCAACAAAAGTTCCCCCAACAAACGGGGACTGCTGGTCGCCGCTGCCGCGGCCGCATCGATGTTTACGGCTTTCCAATAAGGACTCGAGAGGGGGGTGGGGGTGGAAGTCCGATCCATTATACCTGCAGGACTGGCCGGCCGGCAGAAAGACAGGGACGAAATCGGTGCAAATACTCGCCCGCCTGACCCCTCTTGGTCTCTCCCCCCCCCCAAAAAGCGCTTCTTGGCGCCCTGCGCCGCGTCCTTTCCCCAAAGACCCGCTCCAAGGGCTGTCTACACTGGAACTCAAAATCGAATTAAGGGAACTCCGCATCGGCCTCCCGGAGAATCCGGGTTGCAGGCTTGGCACCCGCCACCCAAGCGCTCTTCTCGCAAACGGAGGGAGGTCTCTCGCTTTGGTTCCAGGCGCGATTTAGGGCAGGAATCTTTGGAAAGGAATTAACGATCGGCCCGTTTCTCAGAGCGCCCGACAAGCAAGTACAGTACTCGGTTCGCAGCGAGGGATTCCCTTTTCTTTTTTCTTTTTTCTGGGGGTGGGGAGTGGAGGGGTTGTCTTTTTCTTCTTTTGGGGGGAAAGGCTGCTCAAATTGGTTTCTTTTTGAAAAAAGAAGAAAGAGGGGTAAATATAAGGCAAAGGTTTGGCTCCGTTTGCTACACCGCCAGGGGTCTCTACCTGCAAATTCTCTTCGCTCGCTTTTAATCAAAACCACTATTTTGTCTTCTTCCGATCCGTGGGCAACGGGACTGTATTTATAAGCTTCCGAAGAGATTGGATCGCTGTTGTAACCTGCAAATCGGTTGGTGGTGGGGATGTGTATGTGTGCGCCCACAAACACACACGGACACTATCTATACAGACCACCAGGGTATTAGGGTCAAGTTAGCACAAGGTTTGGGGAGGCTTCACAGTATCCTTCCTCCCTAATTTTTTTAAAATCACAAATCTTAGTGCAAGTTATTTTACGGTTTCAGCAGATGAACAAGAGAGCGGTCAGACTTCTTGCAACCGGCAGTTAATCTCGCTTATCTAGAAGTTATAATTTAATTTCGATTTGTTTTCAGGCTTAGCCATGCTGGGACTGAGCATTTTCAAATCAATTTTACTCACATTTCTCTAAATTCTAAAAGGATGGGATCCGGCGTGGCCCCAAGACTTAATTTGGTTAATTTGGTTGCCTTAATGTGAAATCAGCCATTGTTGCTTGCAAACCACTTTTTTTTACAGCTGGATCGCACAACTGGAGTCCCAAGGCTTCCCATGTAAAAGGGGGATAATGATCAATGTATCGGAACTAATCATATTCACCGCATTTAATAAATCTAATGCAAAATTAATTACATTGTATCAAATGCGTTTAATTTTATTTTTTCCTAGCTCATTTTCAAATGTGGCAGGCACTCCTGATGGATCTGCAAAAGCGACCACTCTGAGGCTTGTGTGTGCAGGGAGGGTGTGGAGTGAATAAATTGTGGTTTAGTCAGCAAAAGTTTGAAAATCTGGGTTTTGTGCAGGAATAGTCCAAACAGTCTGGACTACAACTCCCACAATCCTCGGCCAGGCTAACCCGCAGTAAAGAGCGGTAAGATCTAAACCAGGGGTCTTCAACTTTGGCAACTTTAAGACTTGTGGACTTCAACTCCCAGAATTCCTCGGCCAGCAAAGCTTTGCTGGCCGAGGAATTCTGGGAGTTGAAGTCCACAAGTCTTAAAGTTGCCAAAGTCGGAGACCTTTGATCTAAGCCATCTGGTATGAAGCCAGAGTTAGTGTATCCAGAGGACAGCCGGAATGGCTACGACACCAAATGGGCGAAAATTCCTCAAGCACAGTAAAACAACTTCTTTATTATCTTCGACTCAGAAATAAAGCCTGTCGCTGCCCGTGATCTCCTACATTGAGCATCTTCGCCTGAAATTAAGCCTAATTTAAAATGCCCTTAAATCCTCTGCGTTGATTCAGGAGTGGCTAGGCGGTGGCTAACTGCTTGGCTGGTAAGTTTATAGACCATATCGTATAAAAGCAGAACCCTTTTAACTGAAGGGCATTGCTTGGCAACGGTGCAGATAAGGGAAAATCCGCTGCACTTTAGCATTATTAAATTTATTAATTTAATTAAAAAGAACAGGGTTTTTTCCTGAACGTCATCACTCTGCTAAACAAATAATCCCCACAACACTGTCAAACTATTTACTAAGTCTGCACTATTAGTACTAGTTTTTTCTCATCATTCCTATCACCCATCTCCTCGCAGTTATGACTGTATGGCTGTAACTTGCTGCTTGTATCCTTAAGATTTCTATTAATATTGATTGTTTCCTGATTGCTTATTTGACCCCTATGACAATCATTAAGTGTTGTACCTCATAATTCTTGAGAAATGTATCTTTTCTTTTATGTACACTGAGAGCATATGCACCAAAGACAAATTCCTGTGTGTCCTATTACACTTTGCCAATAAAGTATTCTATTCTATTTAGCTGCAATTCTCTTTGCTCGAGGGAAGTTTTTGGATCGAAGCCGATTTGTATTTCCATAAGGGTACTATTATAACACAGGGGACTCCAACCTTGGCATCTTTTAAGACTTGTGGACTTCAACTCCCAGAATTCAAAGCTGCCCGATGAATTCTGGGAGTTGAAGTCCACAAGTCTTAAAGTTGCCAGGGTTGGAGACCCCTGCGATATAGCAGGCTTCTTCATCCGCCATCTTTGGCTAACCGGGGATGATGGGAAATGTAGTCTGAGCATATCTGGAGGAGACCAATGGCTCGAGAAAAACCCTTCCCGAGAAATGAATACGTCTTTTCCCTTGTAAGTCAGCCCAAGGCTGCAACTTGAAGCGATCCTGAACTGCCTGAAGCTTTGCCGGAGGCTGAAGTCCCAGACTAATTGACCTAGGGGCAAGGCAGGCCCGCTTAAACCCAACGCCACTTCCATCCAATACCAGGTACTCTCCGACCTCCTGGACTAATGCTGAGTTTACATCTGGACAAGTGGGTGATTAGTGCTCCTATAAAACACAGAAGCGACAGAAGTCGGTGAGCAGAATGGGAAGGCTCCTTGGCATTTTTCAGATTGATTTGCCTCTAGAATGAACGGCGGGGGTGGGAGGTGGGGGAGAGAGACAGAGGGGGGGATACTCTGTCTCAAGTCCATCCCACCACCCAGCTATGGAGGCTCCATTAGGTGTCTTTGGGCCAGTCTCAGGCTCAGCCCAACCTTCCCCGGAGCGTTGGTGTTATGCATGCATACATATACATTCGGGGAAAAATAGAAGAAAGGAAAAACTCTTATATCGGCTTGAGCTTCTGAAAGCAAGGTGGATATAAAACATCTAAAGATAATAAAAGGAAAAGCTCAAATCTGTACATCATATTCATGTGTGAGTGAGTGAGTGTGTGTACACATACATGCATACACATACACACACATATATACATACCGGTATATATGTGGTTGATTTTCTGTCGAAATCACGCTGGTATCCCCAAATATGGGAGGAAGCAACTTTACTTTCCTTCCCCACCCCCACCCCCACCCACCCCCGCCGCCCCATGCAGGGGCCATTCCAAGGCAGATGCAGTATTTTTTAAAAATATAGTCGACAACTATATTTTTACATGGTTACATATTTTTGCTGATAAGTAAAAAGGAAGGGAACCTAGTACAGTATAGTTCTATTTCGACCTTGTTATGGTCTCATCAGCTAAGCATCAAATCCCAGTAAGGGTATGTACACCATACATATACTGCTCAAAAAAATAAAGGGAACACTAAAATAACACATCCTAGATCTGAATGAATGAAATATTCTCATTGAATACTTTGTTCAAGGTTAAATGTGCACAACAGCATGTGAAATTGATTGTCAATCAGGGTTGCTTCCTAAGTGGACAGTTTGATTTCACAGAAGTTTGATTTACTTGGAGTTATGTTGTGTTGTTTAAGTGTTCCCTTTATTTTTTTGAGCAGTGTACCTATACATGCATACATACACCTACACGTACATATACATACTGTATACACATACACATACACATATACACATATAAAATAAATAAATAAGGTGGTATAAACATCTAAAGCTAATAAAAAGAAAGCTCAAATCTGCATCTTGTGTATTGTGTGAGTGTCAGTGTGTCTCTAATCTTCGATCTAGACCCGCTTTCCCGCCCGGTTTCTTTACAATTAAAAGCGCAGACTCGAGGTGGGGGGAAAAGAAACGCGCCAGACGGGGCTGCCCTCCCTTCTCTCCGTTTATTAATTAAAAATGAAGGGATTTGCAAAATGCGGCCAGCGAACTGCAGCAAAGTAACTCGAAACGCCAGCGATTTCCGACCCTGGAGAAAGAAGAGGAAACACAAAACCGGGCCATTAGCAAATGAGTTTTGTGTTGTGCTCCTTTCCCATCCACTTGCTGTTCTGAAAAATAGATCACGTTTCGTTATCTTTAGTGGGAATCGGAAACGTGATACCGGATCTCGCCCGCCCTGGCTGCTAAGCGCGGGGAAACGAGAGGGAGCGAGGGCCCGGTGGCTTGGTTGATTTCTAAACAATAAAGGGCTTGTGTTTTGTTCTTTTTCCTCCTCCTCCTCCTCCTCCTCCTCCTCCTCCTCCTCCTCCTCCTCCTCCTCCTCCTCCTCCTCCTCCTCCTCCTCCTCTTCCTCCTCCTCCTCCTCCAAAATTAAAAAGCCAGAGAGAAAAAGCAAGAGAGTGAGGGGCATTTATCATCTTGTTTAGTGCCACTCTTTAAAAGCAACTGGAAACAACAATAATAATTTTAAAAACAACAACAACCCGAAGAAGGCTTTGAATGAACTGGTAGGGCAGCCAGGGCCGTCCAGGCACCTGTAAAAACAAAGGGGGTATTAGTGAAAGAGGAGGAGGAGGAAATGAAGTTGTAAAGTTGTTTGTGGACATTTATTCAGCTCAGTAAGAAAGTGCCAGGGACCTCCGGACACTGTTCCAGAAGGGAGTAGTCTTTCCTTCCATGTGAATGGGTGAAAGATTCCTGGGTGTACAGGCTTCACCCTACCTTCTCTCTCTCCCCCCCTCTCTCTCCCATTCACACACCAGGGAAAACCATTAAGTGAGAAGAGTAGGTGGGCATGCATGTTCGTGATCTCACCATTATCTGTGGGCTGCAGTGTTTCCTTGTCTAAGCAGGGCTGCCATTTGAGGCATAATAAACGTTGTAAGTCCCATGAAAAACCAATGAGACTTACACTCTGAGTGAAGATGGATAATAGTTTTATTATTTGTTTATTTATTTATTTGTTTGTTTGTTTAAATAAATTGATAGGCCGCCCTTCTCCAAGTGGACTCAGGGTGGCTTATAAATATAAAAAGACACAATAATATAAAAAGGCAATTAAAACCCCCAGCATTAAACATTCATACTTCATGCATTCATAGCTATTGGTTGGAACAGAATATAATGCTTAACACCCCCAGGCCTGGTGGCAGAGCCATGTTTTTAAGGCCTTCTTCATTGATTCCCTGGGGTAGACTAGCACAAATGAGCATTTCCTTGAGGAAACTGAATTAAAATGGGCTCAGGGTGCCCATCTTGCAGCTTCATTCATTCTGCATAATCTTCCCTTCCCACCAAAAAGTTCAGCCCAAATCTTAGATTACCGGGACATCAATAGCTGAGGGAGTAGAAAGCACAAAAAAACCCACCTTGAAGGTTGTTCAATAGGAACAAACCAGGACCCAACAAAATCAGTGTCAGATATCTCTTGAAGCTGGATAAGAGTGGGCCACAATAGCAATAGCATTTAGACTTGTATACAGCTTTATAGCCATCTTTAAGCAGTTTACATATTGCCCTCAACAATCTGGAAGGATGGAAGCTGAGTCAGCCTTGAACCTACTAAGATTTGATCTGCCAAACTGCTGGCAGCCAGTGATCAGCAGAAGTAGCTTGCAGTACCGCACTCTAACCATTGTGCCATCAAATGTCCACAAGACATCCATGTGATTGTGAGTAGGGTAGACTGTGACCATTTTGATCTGAGACCATGGTGGCAATCACAACCAGTGTGGAGTTTCTCCTATAAGATTTTGCATATTCAAAGCACTTTGCACACACCATGCCTATCACCACACAATGTCCCTCCCAGGTAGACCAAGATCCTTTACTGCAGAGGAGAGTTAAAATTGAGGAGAGAGGAGAGTTAAAATTGACTGAGAAAAATATAGTAAGGTCATGGCAGATGTGTATTTTGAACTGTTTCTTACCTCTATGACACCAAAATGATGTATAGGTGGTCCTCAACTTACGACAGTTCATTTAGTGACTGAAAAGAAGTGAGGATCATTTTTCACATTTACTTTGCAGCATTCAGATACTTGGCAAATGACTCCCACGGTATTGATGACAGTTGCGGTGTCCTGGTGATCCACGTGATCACCTTTTGTGACATTTCTGACAAACAAAGTCAACGGGAAAGCCAGGCTCATTTAACAACTGTGTTACTAACTTGACACCTGCAAGTGATTCACTTAACAAGTGAAATAGGTCGTAAAATGAGACAAAATTCATTTAACAAATATTTCATTTAGCAATAGAAATAGAAATGTTAGGCTCAATTGTGGTCGTAAGTTGAGGACTATCTGAAATGTTGTGACATAACAACTTCATAATTCATATTTGTCACCTTCCTCCCTTTTCCTCCTCCCTTGTGGATGCCTGGTTGTGGAATCTTCCCACTTCCCCAGTCTCTCTTAGCTACTACACCAATATGACATTGGATCACTACTTTGAATAACACTTAAGAAGAGTACAATTACTAAAACTAATTCAATTGGAGCACAAATAGTGGTAATTAAGTTTTAAAAACAGGGTGCACTCTATTTTTTTATTTATTTTTTATTTGTGACATTTATATGCAGCCCAACTTCAATAGGACTCTGGGCAGCTCACAATAATCACAATAAATTAATAACAATATAAAATACATTTTTTAATTTCTTTTTGCAGATACAATTGGCAACAAAATCATCCACCCATTTGCTCAAGAAAATGCCTGTTGCAAGGGTGTCTACAGGTTTGACTTTAAAAAAAGTCAAAATAGAAGTGGTGAAAGTGTAATCAAAACTATTTTTATGTGTGTATTATTAAAAATTATTTTGCCCATTTGCATGTAACCAAACTAAAACAGGCCTCTGCTCTATTTTGTCCTGCCATGTCTTTGTGACCTTGTCTTCACCTTATCCCTGGTCATGAGGGAGATATCCTTAAGTCTTCTTAATCGTTGCTTATATTAAAGTAGTATTTTTCCACCACGCAAGGACACCTGAAGGTGGGCAAAAACTGTTTAGCTTTGTCATCTGCTACCTTGGAAGGAGGTCGAGGGAGAGAAGGGACTGGAAACAGAAGCAATAGAGGCAGAATATAAAATGGCAGTGGAGACAGCACATTTTGAGCCAGTATTGCTTTCTTTGGGTTCAATAATGGGTAGGGCTTAAACTAGGTGTACCAAACTCAAGGTCTGGGGCCAAGATCCGGCCCATGGGGTGCTTAGATCTGGCTCACGGGGCCACCAGGAAAAGACCATGATGCTTCTGCCAGTGAAAATGGAGGTCAGGAAGGCCATGTGTGGCCCTCGTGAGCTCCATTTTTGCTGGAAGAGAGTTGCAAGAGGCCATCACAGCCAAAAACAGAAATTAGGAGTCCGTTTTTGCTGGCAGAATGCTTAGGCGCCCCCAATACTAGTGATGGCCAAGCCCCCTCCCCCAGGTCAGACACAACCTTGATGCAAGTTTGACACTCCTGGCCTAAACCAATGTTTGAGTTACAGTGGTTTAATAATACACACTTGGTTGGGGCCATATTAAATCTTAAAGTAAGGCTTACAAACCTTTAGATTTCAACCAGTCAATAAGTGCAAATTTTAAGTTTTGTGAACTCAGTAAGAATTAGCCCAAGGCAACATCTTTCAGTGCAAATTGGGTGCTCTGGGGTGGAGCTCCATTTTCGCTACCCCATTGTGCCCCCCCCTCTCCGGGTAGTAGCCCACTCCTGCTTCAGGGTCACTGATTCTACTCTTTAATGGGACAAACAATTTAGATTTAGAGCACAGCTTTTCAGGTGAACTCAAGAGATCAGTCTCCCAGAACTGCTTAGGGTGCTGCTTGTGGCTGGCAGTGATTGATTGATTGATTGATTGGTTAGATTTGTATGCTGCCCCTCTCCGTAGACTCGGGACGGCTCACAACATATAATAAAACAATTCACAACAAATCTAATAAATTTTAAAAATTAAAAAACCCCATTATTAAACCAGACATACACACAGACATACCATACATAAATTGTATAGGCCTGGGGGAGGGGGGAATGCCTCAATTCCCCTATGCCTGACGGCAGAGGTGAGATTTAAGGAGTTTACGGAAGGCAAGGAGGGTGGGGGCAGTTCTAATCTCTGGGGGGAGCTGGTTCCAGAGAGTCGGGGCCACCACAGAGAAGGATCTTCCCCTGGGACCCGCCAGACGACATTGTTTAGTCGACGGGACCCGGAGAAGGCCAACTCTGTGAGACCTAATCGGTCGCTGGGATTCGTGGGGCAGAAGGCCGTCCCGGAGATATTCTGGTCCGATGCCATGAAGGGCTTTATAGGTCATAAACAACACTTTGAATTGTGACCAGAAATTGATGGGCAACCAATGCAGACTGCGGAGTGTTGGTGTAACATGGGCATATTTGGGAAAGGACTGTTCCAAGGACTGTTTTCAAACATGAGATTGGTTTTTGTATAAATGCTTCACATTCCTTCTGAAAGTGAGCATGTCTTTAGAAAAGGTTTTGGCTTGGTCATATTCTCTACCAATTGGTCTGCCTTCAATTTAGGAAGTAAGAATTAAACAATATTCAGCTGAAATATGCTTGGCTTTAGAAAACTGAAATGGGACAACATTCCCATAAAAGAAATGCACTCAAAACCACTGTCCCACTGTATTGGGGAATATCTAACAGATCCATTGGAGTTAGATGGCTAATAAAGTCAAATTAAAAAGTGAGAAAGCAAGAATCCACATTGAAAAAGAGAAAACTTGGGGCCCATTCCCAGTGGCAGCTATCCAAGCATATTGTGATATTTGTTTCTGTTCTGTCTTCAGAACATTCCCTCCAGTTCATCCCCACTCAATCCTCCTCAGCTAAACTAAAGTTAAAACAATATCTTCCCTTTCATCTCTGAATTATCCAAGGAAGTCTTAGGATGTATAAAATCTGTCAAGATTTGTCTAAGAGGTCAGGTGACTGGGACAGAGATGAGCAATACGGAGAACACATTTCATGCTGACATAACTATACAGTATATTCTGCCAACTCCATAAGAGTGGAGAATTTTTAAACTCAGGATCATGAAAAAAGCCTGAGAAATGTTAACTGCCATCATTTAACATTTTCATAGCACACTGTACAGTTCAGGAAATTTTTCACAGCACGCTGTGCAATTCAGGAAAATGCTTCTAAAATTTTATTTATTAATTAATTCATTAATTCATTAATTCATTAATTCATTCATTCATTAGATTTGTATGCTGCCCCTCTCTGAGGACTCAGAGCGGCTCACAACAAGAACAATACAAATCCAACATTTAAAAGAATTTAAAACCCTTAATATAAAACAATTATACATCTCATGTAGACCATACATAGAGCGGATGCGGCCCAGGGGATCAATTTCCCCATGCCTGACAACAGAGGTGAGTTTTGAGGAGTTTGCGAAAGGCAAGGAGGGTGGGGGCAGTCCTGATCTCAGGGAGGAGTTGATTCCAGAGGGTCGGGGCCACCACAGAGAAGGCTCTTCCCCTGGGTCCCGCCAGATGACATTGTTTCATCGACAGGACCCAGAGAAGGCCAACTCTGTGGGACCTAACCGGTCACTGGGATTCGTGTGGCAGAAGGCGGTCCTGGAGATATTCTGGTTCGATGCCATGAAGGGCTTAACCAACACTTTGAATTGTGACCGGAAACTGATCAGCAACCAATGCAGACTGCGGAGTGTTGGTGTGACATGGGCATATCTGGGAAAGCCCATGATTGTTCTCGCAGCTGCATTCTGCATGATCTGAAGTTTCCAAACACTCTTCAGAGGTAGCTCCATGTAGAGAGCATTACAGTAGTCGTACCTCGAGGTGATGAGGGCATGAGTGACTGTGAGCAATGAGTCCCGGTCCAGATAGGGCCGCAACTGATGCACCAGGCGAACCTGGGCAAATGCCCTCCTCGCCACAGCTGAAAGATGGTTCTCTAATGTGAGCTGTGGATCAAGTAGGACGCCCAAGTTGCGGACCCTCTCTGAGGGGGTCAATAATTCCCCCCCCCAGGGTAATGGACGGACAGATGGGATTGTCCTTGGGAGGCAAAACCCAGCCACTCCATCTTATCAGGGTTGAATTTGAGTCTATTGACACCCATCCAGACCCTAACAGCCTCCAGGTACTGGCACATCACTTCCACTGCTTCATTGACTGGACATGGGGTTGGATATCATCAGCGTACTCATGATACGTCACCCCATGCCCCTGGATGATCTCACCCAGCGGTTTCATGTAGATATTAAATAGCAGGGGGGAGCGGACCGATCCCTGAGGCACCCCACAAGGGAGAAACCTAGAGGACGACCTCTGACCACCCACTAACACCGACTGCGACCGACCCGAGATGTGGGAGGAGAACCACTGAAGGACAGTGCCTCCCACTCCCAACCCCTCCAGCCAGTGCAGAAGGATACCATGGTCAATGGTATCGAAAGCCGCTGAGAGGTCAAGAAGCACCAGGACAGAGGATAAACCCCTGTCCCGGGCCCGCCAGAGATCATCCATCAACGTGCTGGAGCTGAGTTTATGCACTCAGAATAAGCTTTGACCCAACTTGGACAAGACTGGATATCTGTGGGTTACTGAGGATTTTCATCTTTAATTCTGCTGGAGGTGCACTTCTGTAGTCACAGTTGGTGTGCAATTAAGGGACCCCCCAGAATTCTCCTGCTTGAAGAACAGGTGGCGATTGTGGACCAATTGCATCCATTCTTGGAACATTAGGCTTTACTCGGGTGATTCATGCCTTAGTCACCATCTGTTGGGAAACTCTCAGCCAAGTAAGGGGGTACTCCTCCTGCCTCCGCATTCCATGGAACCTTATCTGGTTGTTCCCAAGAGTAAGGAAACAGTCTGGGGAGATTCTTGCAATATAGGTAGAATACAATAAAGTTGCTGACTTGAATCTTTCATGAGTGGATCTTATTTGTGCTGCAACACCACTCTCCAAAAATCTTGGCAGTATCTATAAATTGAGCAACTAAATAGGTGCCTAAACCTGCTGTCCCAAGCACCTACATCTTAGGAAGCTTAGTGGGTGATTGTTTTCTCTCCAATATGCAATGCTTGTCCATACAGGAATACCCTACTGTGGGAATCTTCCATCCCTTTTCCTGGCTGTCTTAATTAAATCAGTAAGATTCCCACTTGCTCATCTTTTTGCTATAGCAAAGTAAACCCCTGCAGGAACATCTGCACTCTTTTGGTGCTCTCCACTCAATTGACAGAAAAATGACACTAGCGTGAAAGTTGGTAGCTACATTATCAACTCTAATTCCTAGTTATTCCTAGTTTCTTTTGGGGTAGCTCTGAGGGTGTCTGAAGAAGCAGAAATACACTCCTTGAACAATTAAGATCTTGAAGCTCTTGTACTTGGCAGCTTGGTATAAGTATTGGTATTAAGGTCGCTAAAATGAGGACCCAGATTATTGGGAGCAATATGCTTACTCTATGTAAACCACTTAGAAAGGGCTCTAGAGCACTCTGAAGTGGTATATAAATCTAAATGCTATTGCTATAAGTGTAAGGCATTGTGGGGACATGGCAGAGAGGTCAAGTTGTTGGATGTGTTTCTGCCACATAATGCTCATCTATAAGTCATAAGGGGCAGACTTTATACAATGTGGGTGATCCAAGGAAGCAATACAAGCAATAAAGAGAATCCTATTCATCAAAAATGGAGGCAGCTTTTTTCCCCTGCCTGAACAGAGGGGACTGGCAGCCCAAAAGCCAATATTCCAGGTGTTTTGAAGTTTTCTAAAGCAAGGTTAACTCAGAGTGAGGCCTGACAAGGCTTCTTCATCCAGACCCTATCTGAGGCACCCTCCCTAGCCAAAAGAATCAGGAATCAGAAAAAAGTTGTGCCTTTTCCACGGATAAATGTTTATGAAAAGGCCTAACTTTCAGGACCCAAAAAGCTTTTCCAAAACCTGCAGGTTCACTTTATTAGAAGTATCAGAGGCTTGGAGAAGGCAAAAATGGCCTCCCCCCCCCCTCCAGAAGGCCGAAAATCAACTGGCCAGTGTGAATATGTGTGCTGGAGCAACACCTTGTGTGCCCTCAGATATGGCGCCACATGCCACCTGTGGCACTCGTGCCATAGGTTTGCCATCACGGGTATGGGGTCTCCTGTTTGAGGGGGGGTTGGACTAGATGACCTACAAGGTCCCTTCCAACTCTGGTAACCTGTAATCTAATCAGTTCCATAAAAGTGGGAGAAGTGGCAGTCTTGATTTATTTTCTTTCTTTCTTTCTTTCCTTTCATCTCTCTTCCATCATAGCGCGGCTCTCTCCCCCCTCCAACGTCCCCAGCAAAAGACACTCTCAGGTTCCCGTCCCCGAAGGGCCCTCAAAGCGTGTCCTGCAACAGGCCCCGCGCTTTAACGCCGAAACGAGGCCCCTCCACTTCCGGGGAGCCACGCCGGTCGGGCTGCGGCCTAAAGACATGTGGGCCTTGGGTGAGCGCTGCGCGCGAGTTAGGAGGTAGGCCCGTCGGAGTCCCTCAGCCGCCTGGACGGAGGGCTCCGAAAAAGGAGAGACGAAGCAGTCGCGTCCGTTGTAGTACCCCCTGCCCGCCTTTTCTCCCCCCTCACGCCGTTCGGAGCTGCGCTTCGTAAAGCTGAGGGCCGCGGGGCCTTCTCCCTCCCCCTCCCGGCCCTTTCTGGATGCTAAAGTTCTGTCTAAGCGAGAAAGAATTTCCTCTTTGGAGGAGGAAAGCCTCCAGCTCCTTCTGTTCAGAGGAAAGTGCCAGTGACGGTAATGTAGGGTGACACTAAATAAACAGCGAAGTTCGCCTTGGAAAGATGGAGTTCATTACCCGGTGAGCGGCAGTTAAAGCCAGACCGGGAGGGGCCCGTTTGTTTTGGCGCAAAGCGCCGAGCGAGGCCGCAGCTGCTCTGTTTATCCAGGTTTCCTCCCCGCTTCCCCCCCCTCTCGCCGCCCCTGCAGGCAGCTGCCCCTTCGTTCTCCCCCTTCGCTCCAGCCGTCAAGGAGGGCGCAGAAAAGTGTGTGTGTGGAAACGAAGTTTCACATATCTATAAAATACACGTTTTAGGTTTTATTCTTAAACGGATATTTAAAAAAACATTGGGCCCGTTGTTTTATTTCTTTATAGAGAGCCATGACGAGTGAAGCAGCCTGGAAAAGGAGATTCGCCGAATAGCGACTCCCGCCTGCGGTGGGGACGAAGCGGCGTCGGCGGCAGCTCCAGTCAATCCGGACAAGCGGACGGGGAGGTTTTATCCCCGAAGTGGGGTAGGAAATGTACCGCCGTCCGCTTTGCAGGCAAGGGGCCTGAGCCGCGCAGGTGCAGGTGTGTACCATCTTGCCTGCACCTCTGCCGGGAAAGAAACAATCTCTTTGGATTAAATTTCAAGCGGGGTTTTTACTCTCTAGGACAGTGTTTCCCAACCTTGGCAACTTGAAGATATCTGGACTTCAACTCCCAGAATTCCCCAGCCAGCAAATGCTGGCTGGGGAATTCTGGGAGTTGAAGTCCAGATATCTTCAAGTTGCCAAGGTTAGGAAACACTGCTCTAGGAGACCCAGCCACGCCAGGGTGGGTGGGTAACTTAAGGTTTTATTCTGGTAGGCTCCCATTGGATTCAGTGGAGGCTTCTTGGCGAAGACATTTGCTGGAGTTCTAAACCCAGGTTTTCAAAACTTTTAAACGGGCAGATTTATTTTGGTGGATTTCAAAAGTCTGAAATCACAGGTTTATGTCAGTGGTCCTTTATTCCAAAAAGTTCAAGCTGCCCCCAGATCCAGGTATATAGGAAAGGGGTGCAGAGCCAAAACTGAGGGAATAATTAAAGGAATCATTTAAAAAGTTGCTTTCACTTTCTCCTCAGTTACAGAAAGGTCTTGAAGTAGGCTTATTTTATTTTTTCCATGCCCAGGGTTCCAGAATTGGGTGCCTGGCATCAGTCACTCCTATGCACCTTTATTCTATGCAGGTTTTTCCTTTTGTACCAATGAGGTTGCGGTCTTGTAACTATAGCACTCACAAACACCGACATGATTTATGTCAGCAACTACTATAATTTAGAGCGCTTGAACCCACCAAGTTCTATTCTCAGGGTACACTTATGGGTTGCTTACTGAATTTACCCCATTGTCCATTTACAGCACGGGTTGACCCACAAGCCTACTTCACCCATGGAAGACAAGAAATCATGTAACTAAAGTTAAGTATACTGCTCAAAAAAAATAAAGGGAACACTCAAATAACACATCCTAGATCTGAATGAATGAAATATTGTCATTGAATATTTCATTTGCACAACTATTCCATTTTCACAACAGCATGTGAAATTGACTGTGTTGCTTCCTAAGTGGACAGTTTGATTTCACAGAAGTTTGATTTACTTAAAGTTATATTCTGTTTTTTTAAGTGTTCCCTTTATTTTTTTTGAGCAGTGTAGTTTGGGATTAGGGTGTGTTGGGTGACTTCAGCTGGCAGTTAATCTTACCATCACCTCCCCTTTGATTCATTCCCCAGCTCATTTATACTTGCCTTACTATGTTATTCCCATAGGAATTTTAAAAGATATCCTCAAAAAACCCCTGCAACTCCTGCTAATAATAGTGCTTGGTACCAGTCTTTCTCTTCTCCCTAAGCAAACTTCCACAAAAAAAGTAGGGAGAGCAGAAACTGATCCTTTCAGGGGGAAAAAAAAGAATGAGAAAAGTGGGGGTGGGGGTGTGCCGCCAGAAGAAGCTGCGAAGGGAAAGGCACTAGGTTGCCCTTCTTTCCGGGTCATTACGGTATTGCTGCTCTCCAATCAATCCTAATGCGATGGCAATTGGAGTCCCTGATGAATGCCTCTCAGGTTTCGTGTAATGGCTCCACCACATTTTCCTGGACCTCCTCCTTTAACCTGAGATGCCAAGGGGACGCGCTCTTCTCAGCTGCTGATTACTTCAAGATGTGGGGACTTGGGCTTTGGGGGGAGGAGGAGGAGGTGGAGAAAGCCTTTAAATATCTCAAAACCCTTCATTATTCTAAACCCTTTATTTAATCACAGCAAAGCTATAGCTTGCCCCCTTTCTAAGGGGGCTTCATTTTATCTGTTCCCCCCTTTCCATTCAGCATTTTGATCTCTAGCTGCTGCCCATAGTAAAGCAAGCAGATCTGGGCTATTAGGTTCTGCAAACTGGTTAACACACATTACAGTGTACTTGGAAAAGGTGAGGGTGACATTCCAGACTGGACCTAACTAATATGCAAAAACCAGGGTTCCTACCCCAAATTGATGAATCTATCCAGGGACTGAGCATGTGCTGAGTAAGGTTCAAATTGTATCACACAAATCCATGTTTATCAATGCAGAAATAAGCCTCATTAAATTTTGAGGTGCTTTATTTCCAGATAATTGCAGGTTTAGATATTTTAGCTGCAAGGGAGATATATATTGATTTTAAGTATATGTGCATGAAAGTACTGTATGTAAAAGTGGGCCCAGTGCCTTGTTTCCAGTTCTGCCAGACTGCATGATTTCATTCTTAATTTTGGGGTGGAGGCAGGAGCAGCACCAACTCCACAGACATTATGGGTGTAAACCTTTCAGACTGTGCCATAAGACACCGAGCTCACACATGGTAAACCCTGATGCTTAATTGTAGCTTGCAGAATAAACTCTAAATAGAGAGTTCTAATACGAGACAGCACTATTCATAAAACAAAGGCTTGAGTTCATATAAGATAACTAAACCCAAACCAAACCAAACAGATCACATTATAATTTAGTGCAATGTGTGAACCAGATCCTGTTTCAGGGCAGTTTTTCAGCCCTCTACATGAATAGCTCTCCTCTCTGCTGCCAGAAAAGCACTCAAGCAGTATTCTCACACCTTTTTTTTCTTCTACAACCATCAACATTGGGAGTTTACAACTAAGCATGTATTTATTTTGATTTCTGTCCCACCCTTCACCCAAGTTATCCAGCAGTTCATTACAATACCTTTTCACTGCCCACATTTTTACCTTTTGCTCACTGTAATTATAAGAATCCTGTTCTTTAGAGTCCGCCCATCCCCCAGAAATGAAACCAATATCAACATTTAAGAAGACAGCTGAAGAAAAAATATATGCCAGCCAATACAAAAAGAATTTCAGTATTGGGATGAAACAGGAAGAGAATAAATTAAAGAGAAAATTTCATAACATACTAATACTGAAAAGACCCTGTTCCTTATATACTCTATGACCATGTACTCAGTTGGAACATATAGTACTAAGTTTTTATTCTTGGGCAGGGCCTAAAAGATCTGCTGGGTTTTAATATAAACCATGACTATGATTTTGTTTTAGCATATGGCTGAACTCACAGAAAATTCTAAACCATAAACACAAGTTACAAATCACAAAGGTAGACACATTCTGCCCAGAAATTTAGTTTTAGAATATTGATGTGAATTTAGTTGATATTGACACTACTGCTTAGTACCACACTGAACAAGGAACCAAAAGTCTGTTTAACAAGAGGAACCAAAAGTTTGTTTATATTGTACCTGGGAATAATGATCAAGAGAGCAAAATTGTACACCGATTTTAGGGTTCAAGCATTGATTTAGTTACATAAATAAACACACTCTTTAAATTGATATTGGTAGGCAGTAAAACAGTGCCCTCTGTAGAATATGCTGCCCTTAGCACCCACTTTACATTTCAGCCAGTTCTTTGTTCCTCTTTGCCTCCCATATTGAGGAAACAAAACTCTAAACTTCCAAAGCCTCAAATGAAAGCATCTATAGATAGAATGAACCCATATGAATGAATATATGAATGAATATGAATATACCTATATAGATGAATATATCAACCCAAGAAAATCACACTGATTCCAGCCATTGAGGTGGAATCTCTCCTTTCAAACTGTTTTAAGACTGTGATCAATTAAGTAAAAACTTCAGTATTGATTTAAGCTAGTCAGGATCCTGCTTAGCTTAGAATTGGTTTTGGAATCAGAGTACTGCAATTTTATACACATAAACTCAGAAGTAAATGCTCTTGAATTTAGTGGGATTTCTTCATACGTAAATGGGTATTAAATTGCATCCTTTGTATCAAACAAAATGCACAATGTAACATCTATGCTGTACTGCTATGCAAATATGTTTTGAAGCAAAATCCATTAAATTTAATACACATTCATCCCCAGAATGCATAGGATTATAGCCAAAACTAGGTTCTAGCATAAAAATATTGAGGACTTCCAAACAAGTAGGACAACAATTTAAGGAATAAGGCATAACCAATATAGCAAGCTACCTTAATTTATTGAAATAATTTTACTATTTAAAAATATCTTGATTAATTAAGCATCATATTTTTTCTTCTAAAACATTCATTTTCATACAAAACTGCAGATGGCATGCAGTATCTTGTAAGAGTTATGCTTTTTTTAAATGGGATGTTTCCTATAAGATGGTGCATTTTTATAAATCATACACAAGGTTTCTAAAAATAAAAATCAGACTTCCCCCCCTTAACAATTGTTTCTATATGTCTAGACATTTAGGCAATCATGGAAACAGATATTCTGAACCAGACCAAAGACCCATGAGTATTGTTTTTTATATCTGACAATAGACCTACAATGGTTCACCAAGTAACTAATATTTATTTACATTACATAACAATCCTAATTATAATCTGAAATAATTGTATCTGCAGACACAGTAATATCCTAATTGTGGAATGCATATATAGTGAAGGATATGAATTCCCCATACCTGTCTAAATAAATGGTAGGTAGTGGGAGGTTTGCTTCTAAAATACACTAAGGAAAGATAAATATCTATATCTTGGCTAGATGATGCAAGATGAAGTTAGGCTAAAGAAAAATTCTAAGCAGGAAACAGCAGATTTTCCAACTAATAGGTTAAGGTTGTATAATCCCTTGATTATGGAGTTCAGGAGTAACAGGAAGCTTGATTCTAGGGCAAGGAGGACTGATTTTTGTATTCTCAAAGAGTAATCTATTGTTAACACAATTTGGTTCCAATTTGGTGGAGCTATTTTATGCTATCTGCTTGTCTTAGCCACATCCATATAGTATTTTGACCCTGCATACACAAAGCCTAAGCAACTTCATTTCAAGTTCTGTCAGGCTGTTTGAACCTAATCCATTCACTCACTGGTTGCCTTGGGCATAAAAGTCTTTTTTTTTTTGGCCTCTGCTTCTCTTCTATACAAGCATGTTATTACACAGGGCTGCAATTTTAACATTACGACAGAAGATCTGATATGAGCTGATTAGGCTTGGTAAGTTACCATTCTAAGTAAAGTTTCTTGGGAATAAGTTTCATTGTATTTTCTTCCTTTTTGCTTCCCTTTCCTCCACACTGAATGATTCAGCTCAAGTGAAGGGGAAAGAAAGTAAACATGCAGATTGAGAGTTGTTGAGCAACTTTTTGGGTCTTAGTTTTCCCTCTGTGTTTTAGAAAACCGGAATGGAAGAATGGTGGTTGATTTGACACATTTTATGCACAAGAGATGTAAATTTAGAGTCTTTTGGGACAGAAGAATACTGTATTTTCATTGTGCATGACTAGAATATAGCCTTTTTCAGTTTAGGATATGCTGTAAGTGGAGTTATTAAACTACTCAAAAAAGGTTTTATTAACTGAGTTTAAATAAACATGTGTGAAGGACAACACAAAACTTTAATATTAGAAACAGACACAAACACACCAGCCATCCTCCAAAATTTCAGATTGGGTCCTAGGGTCAATGGATATAACAACAATACCTTTTTTTCCTGTCCTTCAGTCTAGTTACTTTCAAGTATGATAACATGGTCTATGAAACTAATTTAATGTAATGAGCAAGGAATGGGAAATGAAGGCAGCCTTTGGGGTCATTTATTTCCCAAACAATATATTTAGGTCTATAAAAATGTAAACAATGCATAACTTTGTTTGGCCTTCTTAGCCTGTTGTGCCTACCCAGACATTGTAGTCTACAAACCTAGTTTAGCTTTAAAAAATGCAAAAAACCCCCAAAACAAAACCCAGCCAATTGTTAGTAAAATCATAAAACAAACAAAAGTTTAATGCAGAATGCAAACAAGGTTACTAGAAATTATTTCAATAATAGTATACAGCTGAATATTTTATTGTTTTCTTCCAACAAAACTAAAGTGGGTTTGCATGCTGTATTTGTTGAAATAAATGGAAATATTTTTAATTGGTAAAGGTGGATTGGGTCCTAGTAAAATGTAATATTTGCATGGTTTTGCTCTTGTCAACTTTAAGAAGTGTGAACTTCAACTCCCAGAATTCCCAGACAGTTCTGAAAGTTGAAGTCCACACATCTTCAAGCTGTCATGGTTGGGAAACCATTGGGAAATCATTTTGATCATTTTGAGAAATACCAAAGACTCAGAGGTCCCCAAACTTGGCAACTTTAAGACCTGTGGACTTCAACTCCCAGAATTCTCTAGCTGGCTGGAGGATTCTGGGAGTTGAAGTCCACAAGTCTTAAAGCTGCCAAGTTTGGGGACCTCCAACCAAAATGTTCAGAAGTCAAAACACCATTCCTCATTCCCCTTCCTAGAACCCCAGGATATCTAGGATCACCTCATTTTACTTTTTAATTCATCCTGGGCTGGGGGCAGTAGAGCTTCTTTCCAAACCCTGGCTCTCTCCAAAAATTCTGCTCAGAAACAAAAGGACTTCCAAAAGGACCTAAGTCAACAGGCCCATTCCCTATGTGGACAAGACCCTAGTTGGGAGAAGGTTTCAAGAGCTGGTCTGCCCCCTTCCCCAAAGGGGCCCTCTTTTTATTTTTTTTTGCCCCCAAACTATCCAACAAGGGATGTTTTGTCAAGCTGCCTACAGCTGTTAGGGCAACCCTTTTGCCCCCCCCCCCTTTTTAGACAGGAATGTGTTTGATTTTAGCTGACTTTAAAACGAGGAGAAGGCAGTTAATGTTGCTTTCACTGCCTCCTCTCCTGGGTGAAAGCCTTGACTTTTGCCCCAGGTCTTGCTCTGCGGTGACCACTGTGGAGTTCAAGAGGGAGAGAGAAAAATCTTCTCCAGTGACAACCTTTTTTCCAGGGACACCTAGAAGTACACCCACCCACCCCCAAAAATCTATAAAACTGATTCTCGGTTGAAATACAGAGTTTCTTTTATTCTTTTCGGAGGCGAATACAGAAAATAATAATAATAATAATAATAACAACAACAAAAATAAATATAATAATTATAATTATAATAATAATAATAATAAGAGTTATTTCTATTTTTCTTGTACGGTCCCTTTGAGGTGACGCCACAGATCTATTCAACTATAGAGAAGAGCCTCCCCTCAGACCGACGGCTCGGCCTCAACCTTAGCTCGGCCTTCAGCACCGAACGATTTCTTGAGGTAAAAACAGAGGCATCTTCCGCCTCCAGCGTGACCGTCCCCCCCTTCACCCACCCACCCCGGTCGAATTACAAACGGGAAAAGGAGAAACTTGTCTCGAGCAAGGAAAAATTAGAGGCCGCGTAGCCGCAGACAAGAGCAGTCTTTTTCTTTTCTTTTTTTTAAACTGCGCACAGTTATTAGCAAAGCAATCCGTATTTTCACGGGGCATTTTCTTCCCCTCCGATTTCTCAGCATAATGGAATTTGCAGTAATCCGAGCCCAGGATAATTGCGACTTCCTTACGAGCTCCCCACCCACCCGCCTTTCCCCCCGCTCTTACTTTTCAAAAAACAAGATAATGCATTTCGAATTAGGTTTGAGCAAGTGCTACAGACAAATTGGGCAAGGAGCGCCTGGGCGAATTGATCGTTCGGGGAGCCCCCCCCCCTTTCCGCCGTGAAAAGATACGAAGACCGTTTTCTTAAAGAGTTTGAGGTGGAGGGGGGGGGGGGGGGAGGCCGTCTTGCCACGAAGAGGACGAGCGCCCTTCCCTTTTTCCGAAAGAAAGATTTCGCATTTTTAGTCCAGACAAAGAAAACCTGCTCTTTGCGCGTTTGCGTTCATTTCACTCCGCGTTTACACAAGGAACGTATGCGCCCGAGTTTTTGATACATATATCAAAAACTGTTATATATTTTGATATATACATATATCAAAAACTGGCGCGCAGAAGTGCCTACATTATGTGTGTGTGTGTATGTATGTATGTATGTATGTATGTATGTATGTATGTATGTATGTATGTACGTGTGTGTATGTATGTGTATATGTATACTATGTATGTATATATGTATGCATATTTGAGTAATATTTGATATATGGTAATATTCCTTGAGTAATATTTTATATATATAAAGATATAAGATATTATTTGATAATATTTGGTACGCAACCCCCCCTATACACTGCTCAAAAAATAAAGGGAATACTAAAACAAAACAATATAACTTAAAGTAAATCAAACTTCTGTAAAATCAAACTGCCCACTTAAGGAAGCAACACTGACTGACAATCAATTTCACATGCTGTTGTGCACATTCAACTTTGTACAGAACAAAGTATTCAACATTTCATTCATTCAGATTTAGGATGTGTTGTTTGAGTGTTCCCTTTATTTATTTATTTTGAGCAATACGTATATATATTGGCATCAGACCAGAATACCTCCGGGACTGCCTGCTGCCGCATGAATCCCAGCAACCAATTAGGTCCCACAGAGTTGGCCTTCTCCATGTCCCACCGACAAAACAATGTCATTTGGCGGGACCCAGGGGAAGAGCCTTCTCTGTGGCGGCCCCGGCCCTCCTGGAATCAACTTCCCCTGGAGATTAGGATTGCCCCCACCCTCCTTGCCTTTCATAAACTCTTGCAAAATCACCTATGTCGCCAGGCATGGGGAAATTAATATATCCTTAGCTGTTTCGTTTTATGTATGGTTTGTTTGGGTTGTATGATTGTTTTTTAATAAGGGTTTTCAAAACTGTTTTAATATTGGATTTTATATGATGTTTTGCTTGTTGTGAGCCGCTCTGAGTCCTCGGAGAGGGGCGGCATACAAATCTAATAATTTATTATTATTATTATTATTATTATTATTATTATTACTACTATTATTACTATTATTATTGATATTATTATTATTATTGATATTATTTGATATTATATTTGGTATACATTACACACACAAATATATAATAAACATATGTGTGTGTGTATTTATCATATATGTGTGTGTGTGTGTGTATTCATTCATTCATTCATTCATTCATTCATTCATTCATTTATTAGATTTCTATGCCATCCTATTCCTCAGACTCAGGGCAGCTGACTACAAAGTAATACATAACATATAGAAATTTAAATTTTAAAAACATATTAAAATCCCAATATCTTAAAACAATCAGTCACTCATATTCAGATAAACAAACATAAATTCATTCATTGGCAGGGGCTAGCGGCCCCAAGCCTGTCAGCAAAGATGGGTCTTTAGACTCTTGCGGAAGGGAAGGGAGGGTGGGGGCCATGTGAATCTCTGGAGGGAGTTGGTTCCAAAGTGCTGGGGCTGCCACAGAGAAGGCTTTTCCCCTAGGTCCCGTCAGGCTACATTGTCTATCTAACGGGACCTAGAGAAGGCAAGATCTGTGGGACCTGACTGGCCGTTGAGACACATGAGGCAGGAGACGGTCCCGTAAGTAATCTGGTCCGATGCCATGTAGGGCTTTACTATGTGTGTGTTCGTGTGTATGTATGTGTGGCATATTTGGGTATACCGGGTGACTCAACAGAAAAACATATATGTATGTATGTATGTATGTATGTATGTATGTATGTATGTATGTATGTATGTATGTATGTATATATACACACACAATTTGGTTTGCAGACAGATATTGAAGGAAGGGATGGAAAAAGACATGGCCCGCAAGAATGGTGGGAACTGAAGTGGAGAATTCAACTGTGCGATTCATGGAGAAAGCCAACCAGTAATGCTGTTAACAACCTTTGGCCTCATCCCCCTGGAGTTCTTCAACGCTTGAGAATTGCCTGACAGAGGCAACTGAGGCTGCTGATTTGGGTCTGGAGACCCACTCATACGCAGTACTTCTCTAAAGGTTTGGTCAGTGTTTCTCCAACTCCACAACTTGAATGCCATCTGGGGAATCTTGGGTGTTGAAGTTCATAGTCTTAAGGTAGTTGAGGTTGAGAAACGCCGGCGCTTTCGTAGTTCTTGCTAATGAAACCTTAACTCCTGACCATTTTTAGTGTTTTCAGATGGTGAATGAGCATCATCATCTACACAGCGTTTTCAAACTTGGCAACTTTAAGTTATGTGGGCCAACTCCCAGAATTCTTCAGCCAACATGATGGCTGAGGAATTCTGGGAGTTGAAGTCCACGTACAGTGGTACCTTAAGATACGAACCCCTCGTCTTACGAACAACTCGTGATACGAACCCGGGGTTCAGAAAAATTTTGCCTCTTCTTACGAACTTTTTTCGAGTTACGAAACGGCGTTCGGAGACTGCTGGGAAGCTGCGCGGCTGTTTTAAAAGGTGACAGCCGGGTGGCGGGGCTTCCCAGCAGCCTCCCGAACGCCGGTTCGTAACTCGAAAAAAGTTCGTAAGAAGAGGCAAAATTTTTCTGAACCCCGGGTTCGGTTCGGGAGGTTGCTGGGAAGCCCCCCAGCCTGGCTGTCACCTTTTAAAACAGCCGTGCGGCTTCCCAGCTGTCTCCGAACACCGAACGCGGAAGTTCAGGTTTGGCGTTCGGCTTTGGGAGACAGCTGGGAAGCCGCGCGGCTGTTTTAAAAGGTCACAGCCGGGCTGGGGGGCTTCCCAGCACCCCCCCGAACCCCAAACTTTTGCCAAACTTCCGGGTTCGGGGTTCGGGGGGTGCTGGGAAGCCCCCCAGCCCGGCTGTGACCTTTTAAAACAGCCGCACGGCTTCCCAGCTGTCTCCGAACGCCGAACGCGGAAGTTCTGGTTTGGCGTTCGGCTTCGGGAGACAGCTGGGAAGCCGCGCGGCTGTTTTAAAAGGTGACAGCTGGGCTGGGGGGCTTCCCAGCACCCCCCCGAACCCTGAACTTTTGCCGAACTTCCGGGTTCGGGGTTCGGGAGGTTGCTGGGAAGCCCCCCAGGCCGGCTGTCACCTTTTAAAACAGCCGCGCGGCTTCCCAGCAGTCGCCGACCGAAGTTCGGGTTTGGCATTCGGCTTCGGGAAGCTGCTGGGAAGCCGCGCGGCTGTTTTAAAAGGTGACAGCCGGGCTGGGGGGCTTCCCAGCAACCTCCTGAACCCCAAACTTTTGCCGAACTTCCGGGTTCGGGGTTCAGGAGGTTGCTGGGAACCCCCCCAGGCTGGCTGTCACCTTTTAAAACAGCTGCGCGGCTTCCCAGCAGTCGCCGAACACGGAAGTTCGGGTTTGGCGTTCGGCTTCGGGAAGCTGCTGGGAAGTCGCGCGGCTGTTTTAAAAGGTGGTAGCCGGCCTGGGGGGCTTCCCAGCAACCTCCCGAACCCCGAACTTTTGCTGAACTTCCGGGTTTGGGGTTAACCTTTTAAAATAGCCGCGCGGCTTCCCAGCAGTCGCCGAACGCCGTTTTTTTGCGGGGGTTTTTTTTGGTTGCACGGATTAATTGACTTTACATTGTTTCCTATGGGAAACAATGTTTCGTCTTACGAACCTTTCGTCTTACGAACCTCCCCCTGGAACCAATTAGGTTCGTAAGACGAGGTATGACTGTATTTTAAAATGGCCAACATTTAGTAACATTGTTTATTACATGTTATCGGAGGTGGATTCCTACCGGTTCGGACTGGTTTTATAGAACAATTCGTAACTTGGAAGCCTGGATCACTGGAACCAGCAGCGGCCCAGGCCTGCCACACCTCCAAGCTGGTTCTGTCAGCGGCGCTATAGGTGCCGCCATCTTGTTTTTTGCTTCTGCGCATGAGCAGCTTTTTTTTTAGTAATGTGCATGCGCATGGGTGGGGCACGCAACATGCACCCACCCGCATGGCGTGTCCCTGAGCGAACTGATAGTAGAAGAATCCAGAACCCACCACTGCATGCTACCATATTTGATATCAGAATGATCTTTTCTGTTGTTTCGGTTTCCTTGTCTCTTCCTCTTTCCAAGGGAAGTTAAGCCTCAAATTGGTTACTGCATAGCTTTGAGTTAGAAAAACAGACCGCCTCTCCTCATACACTTGTCTCGCCTAATGTAGCATCTGTTGCAGACATTCTAGCTAGGAGTTAAGATCAAACATTTCAAATTAGGGAAAGCTGTAATGCAGGTAGTCCTCACTTAATGACTTGCTGCTCTGTGACTGTGTCAGCCTCACTGTGTTTCATCCTTCAACTGCGCTTCAGCTATCATGAGAAGCATCCACCTGAGTCCTTCGGGATTGGGCGACATAAAAGTCAAACAAACAAACAAACAAACAAACAAACAAACAAATAAATAAATAAGATGGACAATGGGGATTGGATGGTTTGCAAAGGGGGCATTTGGGGTTACTTTGATATGGGCAACATTCTCGCCTTTTTCCTCAGACATTGTTTTTCTTCCGATGCATTCACTTCTGATTTAGTAAAGTTTACTTTTGAAGTTCAAAATGGACTCTGAGTTTTACTTGTTGGCTTGTCTCAGTTAGGCTAGGCTTGAAACCTTCGACAACACCGAGCAGAGAATTTTACAGAGCATGGATGTGTGATAAAGCCAAGACACAGACTTAGTTAAATAAGTATTATTTACATATAAACAAAATATAAACAATCCAGAATAAGCACGAAGCAAATACAGAATAATACGCACTGAGCAATTACAAGATTAGCACAAAGCAAAATACAATACTGTATAGATAATAAGCACGAAGCTAAAATACAATATAGATAATAAGCAGACGGAGCTTGGACACAACTCCCCCTTCTCTCAGGCAAAAGTAAAGGAAGTGACTGAGCAAAATAATGAGCTTTTATAGCTTCAATGAGGAAGTGAGGAAACAGCATTGAATATTAACTCTTCAAGTACAAGTTAACCCTTTAAGTGCACATTAACTCTTTAAGTACAGGTTTGGTACAAGTGTACAATATGCAGTTTGCAATGGCAATCCCTAACAACCATGTACCCTGTACTAACATTACTTTTCCTAAATTCTGAGCGAAGTCAGCCTGACAGACTGCTATGATGGACACACCCCAAAAACTGGGGTGGCCTGGACTTCTGATGGCTGCACACTCACTTATAATCACAACTGCATTTTGGATACGTGGCACCTGGCTCGCCTTTATGGCTGGTTTCAGTGTTCTGTGGACATTGACTTCGATTTATGACTTTTTTTTGCTAGTTTTGAGCCTTTTTAGCTGGTTTCTAGTAAAAAGCACCCCGGGAACACATGGATTCATTTAACAACCACGGTGTTCACTTAATGACCATGGCATTAGTTTAATAACCACTACAAAAGCTGTAAAATCAGGTCTCATCATGTGGGTACCTCAATCTACAGCCATCATGATTTATAACAGAAATTCTCAGTACCATCTATCATAAGTCAAACTGCCTGTAATTCTTATTGCACAATAAACATACCTTTTCCCCCCAATACCAGTGTATGGAAGGAAATATTATTTTTACATAGGTAAGGCTTAAACTTTTCTTCTCACCCATTTTGCAGATCTTCTACAAGGCTATAGATATTCCTTCATAAATAAATAAAAATGTCTTCCTATGCGGACAAGTTTGGATATTAAACAATATATGGAATGGTTCCCATTTGACCTCATTTATATTGGTTATTATATTGAAAAATGGGTATTTTATAGCACACTTTGAAACTGGCTCCATATCCAAAGATGTTAACCATAATTTCTCCATTTGGATAAAATTGGAATCTTTGGTGAGTGGAAGGCTTCAGGGCTTATTCAGACTGACACCATGGCAAAAATGAGGGGTCTGAGTTGCAAAACCAGAGAATTTCATCTTTGTTTTGGCTTGTAAAATTGTTATATGTTCTCAAGTATGAGCTGCAAGCCTCAGATTTTTGATTCTTCAAATCCTGTACAGTATTGCCAATAAATACACACAAGGTAGCCCATTCACTATTGGCACCAACATTCTGGGAGCAAACCTCCCAAAATCCCTCTTACTTGCATTGACTTAATTAAAACAGTAGCACTCCACTACCAGGTTGCAATCAGGGCCCAGTATATAACAGGTAAATTAAACTGTATTATCTAAGGCACCAGAGGGTGGGAGAAGAAGTAATGGGTGGAAGCTTATAAAAAACAGATCCAATCTAGAAGTAAGGGAAAATCTTCTGACAGTGAGAACAGTTAATCAATGGAATAGGTTGCTTCCCGGAGTTGTGGGTGTTCCATCACTAGACATTTTCAAAAATAAACTGGTCAGCCATTTGACTGGGATGGTATAAGTTTCTTGCCTTGGGCTGGGGGTTGAACTAGAAGACCCCTGAAGTCCCTTCCAGCCCTATGATACTATGAACTCAAGAGATCTTACTTATTTGATTTACCATATTTTTCAGAATATAAGACATACCTTATTTTTGGAGGAGGAAAATAAGGAAAAAATAACCTGCCTACCAGGTATTCATCTGGGTAGTCTTTAGTCCGTCAGCTTCAGCACATTCGTTTGCTGGTTTTGAGCCCATGTGCTTGCTTTTTTCCCTCTGGTTGGGGATAAAAAACAGTTTCTAAAACACTTCACTTCTTTCTCTCTCTCTCTCTCTCTTGAGAGAAACAATGAGAATATCTGGCAAAGGGATGATCACTTCAATGGCTTCATTAGCAAAGCAGGGAAGATTGCTTCATTGTTAGCACCTGGCTAGGGATGAAAATAGGCTCAGCTGATTGTTGAAGGGAGCAGCAATGAAAGAAGCAGGCAAAGAGAAGATAGCTTAGCTAGCAAAGCACAGAAGATTGTGTTAGCACCTCCACCTCATTAGGGCTAAAAGAATGTTTAGTAAAAGCTATATTTGGAGTATAAGATGCACCCAAATTTTCAGCCTCTTGTAGGAGGGATAAAGATGCATCTTATACTCCAAAAATATGGTATTTATTACATTTATACTAAACATGACTCTGTGGCCTCGAGCGAGGAGCCCAAAGGAGCATTTTGGCTGGTTGGTGTCCTGAGAATCTTTCTTTCACTTCTTAAATTAATTTTAACATGGCTTAATTATTCTTGCTTCCTTCTAAAAATTAAAATTTTAATTCTAATATTTTAATTTTTATATATTGATTTTATATTCTGATGTGTTATTGTATACCTTCCAGAGTCCTTCTTTGAAGGAAATGGGCAGTTCAGAAATGTGATAAACAAACAAATAAATAAATAGATAAGTTATATTTATTTATTTATTTATTTTATTTTATTTATTTTATTTATTTTATTTATTTTATTTATTTTATTTATTTTATTTATTTTATTTATTTTATTTATTTTATTTATTTTATTTATTTTATTTATTTTATTTATTTTATTTATTTTATTTATTTTATTTATTTTATTTATTTTATTTATTTTATTTATTTTATTTATTTTATTTAATCCTCTCTGAGGACTCGGGGCGGCTCACAGCATATATAACAAACAGAACAATAATGTAATCCAATTAATACTACAATTTAAAAACAATTAAAAGGAAAAAAAAATAACCAAACAATTAACTTATTAACCAAACATTCAGCAATCATACTTATCCCTCCAATCTCACCCTCTGAAAACTCTGGTTCTTCCAAATAGACAGATCTATAGACAGATCAACAGAGATGGTATTCAACCAGTTTGGACTGGTTCGGGCGAACCAGTAGTAGCGACCACCCACCCCAGTGCTACGCTGTCCTATTTAGCCAGATTTTCAAGCCGTGCACATGCGTGCAAGCCACATGTGTGAGCAAAGCACATATGTGGAAGGCAACGTGCCCCCACAGAAGGCATGTTTGCAACCAAAGCGAGTGTGTGCATGCTCACGCTCATATTTTCATTGCTGGGCAAACCGTTAGGGAAATTATGTGAATCCCACCTCTGGTCTTTAATATATTTATGTATTAAAGAAGTAACAGTGTTTTACCTGATAGGACAGCTTTAGAAATTGTTGACATAACCTTTGAAGTCTGCAATATAAAGTCCATTTTGCTGTTATAATTCAAATCTAACAATCTAATTTACTAATTTAAAAATACGATGATGATGTTACCTACCATGGATAACGAAAGGTCTCAGTAAAGGAAGATGAAAGCAAGCAACCAAGTTTGGAGAGCATCAAAAAATCCACAAATTAAAGTAACTTCAAAATCTACATTTTAATATGCCAGATGGAATGGCCAAGTTGAATCTTTCTGTGCTCTCATTTCTCGGTTCTTTCCTACATTTTGAAGTATTTAAACCTAAGGACAGTGTCAGTTTGCATATACTCAGACTTCTAAATCCCGGCTTTAAAGGGGAGGGGGAAGTGAGTAAAAGACAGCAAAATAACATAGCAATACACCTGCGTTTTGCAATTTGTGTATTCTTTGCAGGACAAACTACTCCTTGGGCTATGTGATTGAATGGCATTTGAGATTTGCATCATGATCCTGTTTCTCTACTCTGTTTTTGCATTCTGCAAAGAAACATACCTTCTTCCGTCTGCGTAAGCAAAGTTGTATTTTATTTTTAAGTATTTCGAGATAGACTTTTCCATTGTTAAATGATGTTTCCATGCGAGGAACGCATGGATACCCTAATGCAGGATTGATAAGTCTAAGAAAGTTGCTGAGAGTGAGTAAGTGTGAGAGAGAGAGAAGGAGAGAGAGAGAGAGAGGGAGACCTTTCACCCACCCCCCTTAGTGGTGCCATCAGCGCTCCAGCAGAACAGAGCGAAGGTCATGTTACATATGGCACACAGTCTGTTCAGTGCTCAGAACATCGGCTTTGAAATTTTAGAGAGGGGAAAGGTCATCTTTAATAAGCAAGCATCAAGGAAGGGGGGAGGTTATCAGTTCTTTCCACACAAACATGGTGGGTGTCCCATCTGCCACCAATAGTGCTTTGGACTCAGCCGTCTACAAGGAAGCAAAATCCTTCCATTCCTCTCTTGAACTTGCTATACATTTAGCGGAGTCCTAGGATAGACAGCATAAGCTACATTTCTTGAATTTGGCTGCAGAATTATAGGAATTATAATAAACACATCTGGAGGGCACTGAATTCAAGTAAGCTCACAGTCACTCATGCCCTCATCACCTCAAGGCTCAACTACTGTAACGCTCTCTACATGGGGCTACCTCTGAAAAGTGTTCGGAAACTTCAGATCGTGCAGAATGCAGCTGCGAGAGCAATCATGGGCTTCCCTAAATATGCCCATGTTACAACAACACTCCGCAGTCTGCATTGGTTGCCGATCAGTTTCCGGTCACAATTCAAAGTGTTGGTTATGACCTATAAAGCCCTTCATGGCACCGGACCAGAATATCTCTGGGATCGCCTTCTGCTGCACGAATCCCAGCAACCAGTTAGGTCCCACAGAGTTGGCCTTCTGCGGGTCCCGTCGACTAAACAATGTTGTTTGGCGGGACCAAGGGGAGGAGCCTTCTCTGTGGCGGCCCTGATCCTCTGGAACCAACTCCCCCCAGAGATCAGAATTGCCCCCATCCTCCTCGCCTTTCGTAAGCTCCTTAAAACCCACCTTTGTCATCAGGCATGGGGGAACTGAGATATTCCCTTCCCCCTAGGCCTGTACAATTTATGCGTGGTATGCTTGTGTGTATGTTTGGTTTTTTAAATAAGGGTTTTTAAAATTATTTTAAATATTAGATTTGTTACATGTTGTTTAATTATTGTTGTTAGCCGCCCCGAGTCTACGGAGCGGGGCGGCATACAAATCAAATCAAGAAAGAAAGAAAGAAAGAAAGAAAGAAAGAAAGAAAGAAAGAAAGAAAGAAAGAAAGAAAGAAAGAAAGAAAGATAGCCAGGCCTAAACATGCCCGCTTTGGGGTCTACTGAATTACGTCTTCAAGTTCGGGTCATTTTGAATAAAGGTTGAATAAAGACACTCAATTTTATTTATTTATTTATTTATTTACTTATTTATTTATTTATATGTTTGTTTGTTTGTTTGTTTGTTTATTTATTTATTTATTTATTTACCTAATTTGTATAGCCCCCATCTCAAAAGCAAGTGACACAGGGCAGCATACAATTAGACTAAAACAATAAATATCCAATAACAAAAAGTAAAACATCATAAAACAGCTAAAACAAAAATAATAGGAGGAGAAATGTTAACATCAATGGAGCCACCTCACCAGTTCACCATTACCACAGGTCTGCTGAACATAACCAGGTCTTAACAAACCTTAAGAACAGACCTAGTAGTGAGCTAGCCATTCTCACTTCGTGGCAGGGGGAGAAGATGCTACAATGCAAGTACCATAGCAGACAAAGGAGGCTATCTAGGTCCTGCCTGCCAAATATAGCTCCCTAGATAATGGGACCCATAAAATGCCCATTCTTCAGATGGTGCAAAATGCAGCCGTGCGAGCAGTCATGGGCCTCCTGAGGTATGTCATGTCTCTCCAGCACTCTGCATGCCAATTGGTTTCCAAACACAATTCAAAGTGTGGGTTATGACCTATAAAGCCCTACATGGCATTGGACCAGATTACTTATGGGACCGTCTCCTACCTCAAGTATCCCAGTGGCCAGTCAGATCCCACAGAGCTGGCCTTCTCTAGGTCCAGTCAAATAGACAGTGTCGCCTGACGGGACCTGGGGAAAGAGCCTTCTCTGTGGCAGCCCCGGCACTTTGGAACCAACTCCCTCCAGAGATTGACATTGCCCCCACCCTACCCGCCTTCCGTAAGAATCTAAAGACCGATCTTTGTCGACAGGCTTGGGGCCACTTAGACCAACATCTAGCCCCTGCCAATTAATGAGCTTATGTTTGATTGCCTGAGTATGAATGACTGTTTTTTTTTTAATGAAATTGGGGTTTTAGTATGTTTTAAACTTTAGATTTCTACTTGTTATGTATTATTCTGTTGGGAGCTACCCTGAGTCCGAGGAATAGGGCGGTATAGAAATCTAATTAATAATAATAATGTTAAAAATTCTATTCAATCTAACTGGAGGAGGGAAAATTGGGAAAGGCAGTTTTTTAAATTATTTATTTATTTATTTATTATTTAGATTTGTATGCCGCCCCTCTCCGCAGACTCGGGGCGGCTCACAGTAAGATAATCTGGACCAATGTCATGTAGGGCTTCAAAGCTCAACACCAGCACTTTGAATTGCATCCGGAAACAAAGCCCCTATCAATTGCTATTGAAATAACAGAAACATACTGTAGTTTTGTTAGCTTTTTAGTCCATAATCTCCTGCTTCTTAAGACTCTGGTCTTCAATGCTTTTTAAAAACATGGCTGAAACCTTGAGAGGGTATAATTTCCAGATAGTGGAGCGATGCTACAAAATAATGTTATGGATTTTAAAAAATCATAAAATGGAAAAGAAACTAAAAACAGTACCATAATTGACCTGGAGAGAAAAATAAATTTTAAAGGGGAGGCCAAGCAATAGGATAAGTGAGGAGCTATGGTCTACTACCCAAAGAAGAAGAAGGAATACTGTCCCATATGTTTTGGAATAGAGATGAGTGGCAAAGATAAAGTATTCCGATGGAGCTCAGCTCCTGGTAACTTCATAAGCATATCCATATAGTTTTCTTGGCAATATTATGAAAATGGTTTGCAATTTTACTCTGGGTTTGCCCCCCTCCCTATTTTCCAATCGGACTACAGCCCTGGAATGTATTGGTGTCCCCCTTTTAAGTAACTTGGGTACTAATCCAATGTTATTTATTTATTAATTAAATTTGTAGGGTACAAATCTCCCCAATAGAATGACTCTGGCTGGCTTACAGATCCTGAAAAATAAATAGCAGAGCAATTTAAAAAAATGTAAACTATGCAAATTAGTAAGCAATCCCGCTTAGCTTTTTTTTAAAAAATAGGAAAGTTTGGTTAGAAAGACAGGGTAGGAATGGGACAATGGGTGCAGATCAATTGCAAGAGTAGACTTTACGTAGATATTATGCAAATCTCTGCCTCGTGGCATCTTCCACATGTGTTGTATTTTCATCAGGGGCTACCCTGACCTTTTGGGATATAAAGTCCAGCATATACAAAAGTGGATTACATTGGAGAAAGCTGTTTCAGATATTCACTGCAGCTCCCCCTGTTGGAGGTAAATTTGTTTATGGAAAGATAAAGGACAGGAATGCCCAATTCTTGATTCTGAACACATTTCAACTCTTTGCAAAGTTTCTTGGGCTGGCCAGATGCCAGTGTACTTTCTGTCCCCCTCCTTCTTTGGCTCTTATATCCACAAAGCATTCCTATTCAGCATTCTTCTGAGTGGGAAATTTGTTTGGGTGGGGCAGCATGACTGAAGCCTATTAGGGTTGTATGACAGCCAAAGTATTTTTTTTTTTGTTCGTTCAGCATGTATTGTATTTGGCAAATTCAGTCCCTCTTAGTCGTCGTTCCTTCTTCCCCACTCCTCTGGAGAATTGTTATCTCTTCTATCTGGTCTTAACTGAAGGAGACTGAAGTTTGCAAACTTTCTTATGGTGAGAATCGTGTGGTGTGCCTCTTTACTGATTTCTGCAGTATTCTGGGATGTTTTCACAGCATGATCAGTTGCTCATATTGACAATATACAGTGGTACCTCTACTTAAGAACTGAATTCGTTCCATGACCAGGTTCTTAAGTAGAAAAGTTTGTAAGTAGCATTATTCCCATAGGAATCAATGTAAAAGCAAATAATGCGTGCAAACTCATTAGTAGAGAAATAAAAGCTCGGAATTTGGGTGGGAGGAGGAGGAGGAGGAAGAAGAGGAGGACATTTGCTGCTGAAGGAAGAAGGTGAGGTGAGGAGGGTCAAAAAAATCCAAGACTTTAAGGCTTAAAAAATAAAGAGGGACTCTGAAGCGGCGAGGAGGAGCACGCCCCTCCCATACACCTGGCGAGAGGCTGCCTCCCATACACTGCGCCAGAGAGAGAAACCCAGGGGGAATGGCAGAAAACTGGCCAGGCCTTCATGCCGCTCTCAAATTTCCGGGGAAATTTTTCCGGGCTCGGGTTCTTAAGTAGAAAATGGTTCTTAAGAAGAAGCAAAAAAAATCTTGAACAGCCGGTTCTTATCTAGAAAAGTTCTATAAGTAGAGGCGTTCTTAAGTAGAGGTACCACTGTACTGTATGTGCCCTACATGAGAATTCATCACTGCACCCGTTAACCAATCTCAGGTATAGAAGTTATATAGGCTATTGCTGCTAGAATATTTTGTTAAATGCATTTTAAGAATTGTGCAATTTCAATTCATGTTATGGTGCTGTAGTGCAGTGTTTCCCAATCTTGGCAACTTGAAGAGATCTGGACTTCAACTCCCCAAATTCCCCAGCCAGCATTTGCTGGCTGGGGAATTCTGGGAGTTGAAGTCCAGATCTCTTCAAGATGCCAAGACTGGGAAACACTGCTGTAGTGCAATTACCTCTAGTGAGCTATAGATAATCCGGATTGCCAAAATGGAGTTGGAGTTGGTGGATAATCGGCTAAACATGAGCCAACAATGTGCAGCAGCAGCCAAAAAACCCAATACCATCCTAAGCTGCATCAACAGGGGAATACACTCCAAGACCAGGGAAGTCTAAATACCATTCTACTATGCCCTGGTCAGACCACACCTGGAGTACTGTGTTCAGTTCTGGTCACCACACTTCAAAAAAGACATTGAAACTCTGGAGAAGGTGCAGAAAAGAGCAACCAAAATGATCAGGGGTCTAGAAACCAAGACTTACGAAGAGAGACTGCGGGAACTGGGCATGGATAGCCTAGAGAAAAGGAGGGCCAGAGCAGACATGATAGCAGTCTACAGGTATACGAGGGGTTGCCACAGAGAGGATGGGATCACTTTATTCTCCAGGGCACCGGAGGGCCGGATGAGGAACAACGGCTGGAAGCTGACCAAGGAGAGATTCAACCTGGAAATAAGGAAGAACTTCCTGACGGTCAGAACGATCAACCAGTGGAACAACCTACCAGCGGATGTTGTGAACTCCAATACTCTGGACATTTTTAAGAGGAAATTGGACTGCCATTTGGCTGGGATGCTATAGGGTTCCTGCTTAGGCAGGGGGTTGGACTTGATGACCCGCATGGTCCCTTCCAACTCTAACAATAAATAAATAAAAAATTAGCCATGGGATAACATTTTTGCTGTTGTAGAAATTAGTTTTCCCCTGTTGCCACAAATAGCTCTTGAGCTCCAAACTAGGTTGGGACTGCTGTTTGCCACCGAGGACCAGATTCTTCTTACCTTATCCAGGTTGCAATCCAAGTGGGAAAGCTCCCTGGTGCCTTTAGAAAACAGACTGGTGAAGCTCCAAAGTAATCAATAGTTTGCATTAGTAGAGTGTCTGAAGAAGCAGATGGAATGCAGCACATTAAGAATTTGGCTAACTTACTGGGTTCCAAAATAAAACAGATTTAGTAGATCCAATCCAAAACAATGAAATGAATATTTAAAGGGAGACTACTCATAGTACAGCAGAAACGATTCTGGCAGGATTGTTGAAGAAGGAAACCTGTAGACTAGCCTCTGCCAACACTGTTCCAATCCTTGCTTCTGAGCATCTATTGACACAAACTGGTGCTTCAAAGCTAGGATCCAGTTTCTCTAGGACAGAGCCTTCCACATACATTTGGAATGGGCGTTGCATTCCTAACACATCTGGAAGAGCCAAAGAAGGGTGTCCTGGCCTTTGTATGGCAATAACAAATGAATCTTACCCATGGATGTTTTTATTGAAATCTTCCTGAAAAAAGGCCAGGAAAAATTCCAAGGCTGCCTGGAAAATAACTTTGAAACCACTGCTCTGAAGATCTGCAAACTCTCAGTAGCATATTAATATTATTATTATTTATTAGAGTTGGTCCTCTAGTCCAAATCGCCTGCTCCCTATATCATTTCAGACAAATGGCAGTCCAATCTCCCCTTGAAAGTCCCAAGTCATTACCTGACTCAGTAGTGTCAACCCCTAACCCCCAACATTTTCCCCTTAGACTATCCACGATTGACCTCTCCAGGTTCCTTAGAGGTCAGTAAGGGGCGTGCGTAAGTGCACCAGTGTGCCTTCCGTCCCCTGTCCAATTGTCTCTCCTTATCTCATTTATCTTTTCTTCCTTTCAAATTTGTTCACCTATACTTTTATATCTTTTCTTCTATTCGTTTCTTTAGTTATATTACTACATATCTATTCTCTTCCATGTGTATTATAGAAACATAGAAACATAGAAGTCTGACGGCAGAAAAAGACCTCATGGTCCATCTAGTCTGCCCTTATACTATTTTCTGTATTTTATCTTAGGATGGATATATGTTTATCCCAGGCATGTTTAAATTCAGTTACTGTGGATTTATCTACCACGTCTGCTGGAAGTTTGTTCCAAGGATCTACTACTCTTTCAGTAAAATAATATTTTCTCATGTTGCTTTTGATCTTTCCCCCAACTAACTTCAGATTGTGACCCCTTGTTCTTGTGTTCACTTTCCTATTAAAAACACTTCCCTCCTGGACCTTATTTAACCCTTTAATATATTTAAATGTTTCGATCATGTCCCCCCTTTTCCTTCTGTCCTCCAGACTATACAGATTGAGTTCATTAAGTCTTTCCTGATACGTTTTATGCTTAAGACCTTCCACCATTCTTGTAGCCCGTCTTTGGACCCGTTCAATTTTGTCAATATCTTTTTGTAGGTGAGGTCTCCAGAACTGAACACAGTATTCCAAATGTGGTCTCACCAGCATTCTATATAGCGGGATCATAATCTCCCTATGTATTGAACTAAATAAATAAACATAGAAACATAGAAGACTGACGGCAGAAAAAGACCTCATGGTCCATCTAGTCTGCCCTTATACTATTTCCTGTATTTTATCTTACAATGGATATATGTTTATCCCAGGCATGTTTAAATTCAGTTACTGTGGATTTACCAACCACGTCTGCTAGAAGTTTGTTCCAAGGATCTACTACTCTTTCAGTAAAATAATATTTTCTCACGTTGCTTTTGATCTCTCCCCCAACTAACTTCAGATTGTGACCCCTTGTTCTTGTGTTCACTTTCCTATTAAAAACACTTCCCTCCTGGACCTTATTTAACCCTTTAATATATTTAAATGTTTCGATCATGTCCCCCCTTTTCCTTCTGTCCTCCAGACTATACAGATTGAGTTCATTAAGTCTTTCCTGATACGTTTTATGCTTAAGACCTTCCACCATTCTTGTAGCCCGTCTTTGGACCCGTTCAATTTTGTCAATATCTTTTTGTAGGTGAGGTCTCCAGAACTGAACACAGTATTCCAAATGTGGTCTCACCAGCATTCTATATAGCGGGATCATAATCTCCCTATGTATTGAACTAAATAAATAAACATAGAAACATAGAAGACTGACGGCAGAAAAAGACCTCATGGTCCATCTAGTCTGCCCTTATACTATTTCCTGTATTTTATCTTACAATGGATATATGTTTATCCCAGGCATGTTTAAATTCAGTTACTGTGGATTTACCAACCACGTCTGCTAGAAGTTTGTTCCAAGGATCTACTACTCTTTCAGTAAAATAATATTTTCTCACGTTGCTTTTGATCTCTCCCCCAAATAACTTCAGATTGTGTCCCCTTGTTCTTGTGTTCATTTATAAATAAGTAAGTAAGTAAGTAAGTATGTAAGTAAGTAAGTAAGTAAGTAAGTAAGTAAGTAAGTAAGTAAGTAAGTAAGTGTTGGAGCGCTCACAACCTCCGCAGGGAAGCTGTTCCCATCATCAGTGGACCATTGAGCAGACCCAAGAAATTCTGGGATATTGGTGGAATCTCCAATATATTCAGATCCCTTGATGCCCATTAGATTCCTTGTCCTCTTTGAGGAATAAAGAACTAAAACAGAAATGTAGCTGGCATGCAACAATGCAAGTATTAGCCTCCAGAATTATCATTATTGTCAAGAATGACGTTAGAATGGTTAAGCTCTCTCTGTGTATTTAGAAAATAAAACTAACAAGTGGTTTCAGCTGCAGCCAATGCTTTTGTTGTAAAGGTAGCTGCCTGCTAAGGGAAAAAAAAATAAGCTGGGAGTTCATTATGTGGGTTAATGGGGGAGGGGACAAGGAACAACATCACAAATTTGCTTGTTGGTATATTGTTAGGTTATGCCTGGCTACAGTCACCATGGTAGCCATTTCCTGAATGGACAAGCTTAGGTTATCAATCTGATACAATAAAACGAAGTCAAAATCACAGCCAAAAAAAGAGCAATCAAAGCTTTGACTGTACTGTCACCTTGACTTTTTTGACCCATATCACATCATCATCATCATCATCATTATTATTATTATTATTATTATTATTATTATTATATGCTGCCCTTCTCCGAAAAGACATGCCCTTGAGGAAACTCTTTTCTTTGAACATTCTTTCAAACTTTCAGCTGACACCTGGGAATCTCTTAGTTTATGGCTTTGTATGTTGTTGGCATCCAGCTGTTTGCAGTTGAGACTCAAGAAACCATAATTAAAGCAAACTGGGTTAGACTAATTTGTGAACTCAGCTCTTGGATTAATTTTTCAAGCAACTTGAAGGTATAAATGTGGATGGTTGTTTTTTTATAATTAGTTTTTTTAGATTAGTTTTGGGTTTCTTCACATTCCATTGTATTTATTCTTGTTTTGTAAGCGGCCCTAAATCTACGGAGAAGGGCGGCCTAGAAATCCAAATATTTAATAAACAAACTAACTAACAAAACAAACCAACCAACAAACAAATAATAAATAAATAAATAATATTTTAGTGAAAATTATTGCAAAGAGAGATGTAAATAATGATGTAGGTAAAAGCTTTGAAGGCCTTTTATCCAATTGTTGAAAATACGCTGACGTTCGCATGGGGAGGGGGCATTTCATACATTTGGTAGTGAATGCAGCTCCTATGTACTGTATATTGGTGGATACCAACCTTTTACATTACATCAGAGAAAAAATATATCCTATTTCTGTGCAAACTCCATTTGGTGAAAACAGAGTAAGGGCATACGTTCCAGGGGAATTAGTGGAGAGAAAGGTGACATGCGAGTTGAATTTTCCACCCAGATGCCAATATTGTTGGGGCAACCCTCAACTAAGGCCAGAAATGGGCTTTGTGCCAGGATGCAGAAATACAAGCCACCGCTTAAGCAGAGAACTATTTATGGATGCAAAAGACACATTCAGTTCATAACCTCCTTGTTCAGAATAGCTTCTCTGTCCTCTTGTACCCCAATGTGAAAGAGCTAATTTGGGTTCAAATCCCATTCCAGTCTGGATACACGGACTTGTAGGCAACGACTTGGCTGCTGTCTCCTGGGAGCTTAATGCAGTCTCGAGGAAGGGAGCAATGGTAGCATGCAACCACTGATGGTGTTTAACAAACAGCCCCCTTTGTTTGAAATGACAATATTTATTTTTCCTCTAGCAAACTCCTGCAGCCTCCTATTCTGCCCCCAGACACTGAAAGAGCAGCAGGGAAATGAAAAGCAGACACAACTTACAGCAGAGCTTTAAAAAGAAACCAAAAACCCGGCACAAATACATCAAAAATGTACTTTATACTTAAGGATCCTATTGCATGTGCGACTTCTATCCGTGTTTATAGCTCGACATGATCAGAAATATTCCAGATTGTTTCAGACACTAATTCAGGATTGTTTACGCTGAAGGGAATCCCAGATTGCTTTGAACGTTCCGCTCTTGGATATTCCTGGGTGACCATAAGATGCTTCCTGCAAATTCTGACCTCCACTTTTTAGGGAGTCAGATAGGAAAGTAAATTCTCTGTGTGATGCAGCTTCATGTGAGATGCAATGGGAAAGGTCTTGGCCGGCTATGGGAACAGTTTGATCCTGTTGGACCTGATGAAGTGGGAAGGGTTTTTGATGATGTCAGTGCAACCACCTGTCAATTAGATCCCTGTCCCTCAGGGTTGGTGAAAGCAGTTGGGATGGTGACTGCCAGGTGGACTCAGGCAATGATAGATTATTCATTGCGGGAGGGAACATTCCCAGAACGTTTTAAGGAGGCACAGATTCGCCCCCTCTTCCAAAAGCCATTGCTTGATCCCAAATGTCTACACATTTTTGTCCAATTTCCAGGCGGTTGCTTGGCAGCTTTAGAAGGTTCTGGATGAAACGGATTATTTTGATCCCTTCCATTCAGGATTTAGGTCCAGTTAAGGGATAGAAACAGTATTGGTCAGACTTGTGGATGATTTCTGCTGAGAGTGGGATGGGAGTAGAGCAATCATCCTGGCTCTCTTTGACCCCTTAGTGGCCTTTGATATCATTAACCATGGTATTTATTTATTTTATTTATTTTATTTATTTTATTTATTTTATTTATTTTATTTATTTTATTTATTTTATTTATTTTATTTATTTTATTTATTTTATTTATTTTATTTATTTTATTTATTTTATTTATTTTATTTATTTTATTTATTTTATTTATTTTATTTATTTTATTATTTATTTTATTTATTTTATTTATTTTATTTATTTATTTATTTATTTATTTTATTCAATTTTTATGCCGCCCTTCTCTTTAGACTCACAGCGGCTTACAACATGTTAGCAATAGCACTTTTTAACAGAGCTAGGCTATTGCCCCCACAATCGGGGTCCTCATTTTACCCACCTCGGAAGGATGGAAGGCTGAGTCAACCTTGAGCCGGTGATGAGATTTGAACCGCTGACCTTCAGATCTACAGTCAGCTTCATTCATTCATTCATTCATTCGATTTCTATGCCACCCTTCTCTGCAGGCTCAGGGCATAATACAATATATAAGAAATCTAAACTTAAACATCAGATCATTAAAACAATCATCCACATTCATCCCATATACATTCCAATTGTTGGTCAGAACCAAGTGTAACACTCAACGGCCCCAATCATGATGGCAAAGGTGAGTTTTTAAAGCCTTGCAGAAGGCCAGAAGGATGGGTAGTACGAATACCTGGAGGAAGGTAATTCCAAAGGGCCAGAGCCGCCACAGAGAAGGCTTTTCCCCTAGGCCCTGCCAGGTGGCATTGCCTGGCTGCCAGGACCTGGAGAAAGCCAACTCTGTTGGGCCAAAACCGGCCGTTGGGATTATTATTATTATTATTTATTACATTTGTATGCCGCCCCTCTCCACAGACTTGGGATACATGAAGCAGAAGGCGTTTCCGGTATGTTTTTTATTGGCTATGGAGTTTGGGGCTGGGCAGCACAGTCTTCCACTGGCTTGACTTTTTTCTCCAAAGTCTGTCCCAATTGGTGCTGATGCGGAGTGAGAGATCCATCACTCCTGGGCTCAGTGCTCCCCCCCCCCATTTCTTCTCCAATAAACGTTTGGGTGAGTTCATGTGCCACCATGGGATGAGTTATCTTCAGTATGCTGATGATACTCAACATTACATCTCCAGCCCTGGTGATCCAAGTGAGGCTATTGTCCTGTAGTGACTTGGCCATGGCGAGTTGACCACAGAGAGTTGGCTGCAGCAAGTTGACTGCAGTGAGTTATCTCATCACAACAGATTAACTCACTGCTGTCAACTCGCTGTGGTCAGCTCACTATGGCCAATTCACTGCAAGACAACCTGCCATGGCCAGCTGGCCACAGGACAACTCACTGCGGGACAATTCAACAGTTCAACCTAATTATTTAAAATAGCTAAAAAAATATTTTCATTTTTGTTAATCAGATTTCATTTTGTCCCTCCTTTGGCATCCTTTCTTTAGTGATTCTGCTCTACTAATTTCTTCAATATTAGTGTAGCTCTTGTCCTGCAGTGAATGGTCCCTTGGTGAGTTGGCCATGGAAAATTGTCCTATGGTGTGAGTTAGTTGTGGTGAGTTGGCTTTGGGGGTGGGGGTGGGGTCTGGATGATGGGGACAACAGGCTTCAACTAAATCCTTGTAAGAGCAAATGGCGTTGATTGCATTGTGCTTCAAAATCCAAAACATCTGCAATTCTGGGTAGATTTGCACTACTGCAGACACACTCAGTGAGCAACTTGGAGGATTCCTGCACAAAGAACAGGTGATGGCCATGTTGTGTGCCAGATGTGCCTTTCCTACTTCTGGATCTCCAGCACTCAGTCACTGAAGTCCCGATCATCTCATGCTTGGACTAATGCAATGCGCTGTATATGGAGTTATATTTTAAAAGAACAGTGTCCCCTCGATTTTCGCGGGTTCGAGCTTCGCGGATAGCCTATACCACGGTTTTTCAAAAAATATTAATTAAAAAATACATCACGGTTTTTTTTCTATACCATGGTTTTTCCCGCCCGATGATGTCATACGTCATCGCCAAACCAATAATGTTTGCAAATAAATAACAAAAAAATTAATTATTGTTAATAAATAATTATGTTTATAAATATCAGGATCACTAAGTGTCTTATTCAATAGTGAGTACCAGTAATAATGGTGAGTAAGTGGGTGTTAAGGGAATGGGAAATGGTAATTTAGGGGTTTAAAGTGTTAAGGGAAGGCTTGTGATACTGTCCATAGCCAAAAATGGTGTATTTACTTCCGCATCTCTACTTAGCGGAAATTCGACTTCTGCGGGCGGTCTTGGAACGTATCCCCCGCGAAAATCGAGGGAACACTGTATTCAGAAGCTACAACTGGTGCAGAATGTGGCGATGAGGGCCGTTCTTAGGGTCTTTACAGTGGCCCGTGTTACATTGCTGTTCCACAAGTTGCATTGGCTGCTGGCTTACTTCTGAATACAGTTCAAGATGTTCGTTTTCATCTTTAATCCCTTCATGGTATGAGCCCAGATTATCTGAGGAGCCATCTCACCCTATTGGGATTGGCTCACCCCTCTTTGCTGGCAGAAGGGGCGTGTGTGAGTGCTGTCAGTCAAGGAATTGTATTGGTGGGGGGTGGAGTCATGAAGAAAAGTCTTTTCTGCCCCTCCCCCTTCTGACCTTCCATAAGGACCTGATGACCTGGCTCTTCCAGTTGGCCTGAGGCCCCAATGGGGATGCATCACACTGGAAGTGGCTGACGAATTATGACAAGGTCCCATCTCCCCCCACCCCCCATATGCACCTTGCTCAGTAGTGGGTTCAAAATCCTGTTGTTACCTGTTTGTTCATGTGTGTGTGCTTGCACATGGGTAACGCTTCTGCACATGCCCAGAAGCCTCCTGGGTGGGTGGATGGAGAGTTCCCAGGTGGGTGGGCGGAGCCTCCCGTTGCTGCCACTATTGGTTCATGGAACTGGGCTGAACCAGAAGCAACCCACCGCTGATCCTGCTATCTGCCTCCTCGCCTTTTAATTGCAAATTATTAATATTATTATTATGTGTTGTGGTTGGCTCTGGCCCAGCTCTTGCCCCAAGCAATGTGGAGGTGGAGGTGGGGAAAACATTCACATGCCACAGGCCTGTTTTGCTCATGATAGAATCTCCCAATGAAGTCTCCTCTGACGAAGGAAGCGTGAGTGGCAGGGAAGAGGGGAGTTTTGCAGACAGCCCAGGAGGAGATCAATCATCCTTATCATCCCTGGATTCTGAACAAGAATTTATGACAGACCCACGCATTTGTAGAGTGATGCATAGAAGAGAACAACTGAAGGATTATTACAGGAGATAAGTGGGGCTGCTGTAATTAGTGCTACAGATAAAAAGAACAGCATGCTGGTTTAGCCTTGTGGAAGTTTATCTGATTCATAGTTTCATCAAGATTGTGGTTTTGCTGTTTCCCTCTTCAAGACTGTGTGGACTCTCTGGACTTTGGAATTTGGACTCAATTTCCCAGTTACTGGGTGAGAAATTGGATTGCATTTAACCTGTGCCTTGTGTGTACCAGAAAATCCCTTTGACATTTAAAAAGGGAGTTTTTTCTGCTTTTCTGTTGATAAAGACTTTTGGTTTTCCTTCTATCGTGTGGTGGGTGTCTTTTTGGACTAATTACCCTGTAATTACGGGCGATTGGGACACGCCGGCATAACAATTATGTATAACTTCAATGTTTGTGAGACACCCAGAGCTGCCTCTAGGTGAGATGGGCAACAAACAAGTCAAGTCAGTCAGTAAGTAAATAGTAAAAATTTAAAAATAATTAAATGTGCATTTAAAAATGAATAAAAGCTAGAAAATCAAATAAGACTCTTGGAATATTCTTGGGAAAAGTCAACTATCCTCCAGTATGTATTGTCTTCCATCAATACAGTGTTTCTCAATTGTTTTCTTTATGCCCCTCCAGGAAGAGATAAACATTTAGCTGTGATGTCATGATGTCACCAACAGGTCGCTACTAGTTCATGTGGGCCGGTCCCAACCAGGAGGCACCCACCTCTGACTGTGCCTAATGCCCATTAAAGATGAATTGAGGCTCCAGCCAATAGAAGATTAGGTAGAAAGCAATACGATTATACTTTCATAAAATCTGAAAGTTTATTATTTATTTATTTATTAGACTTGTATGCTGCCCCTCTCTGAGGACCTGGAGCAGCTCACAACATGCAATACAAACAATATGTATACAAATCTAATAGTTAAAAACAGTAAACTGTGGCAGCTCCTTGAGTGTTCAATGTTGTGTGTCTTTGTTTGTCCTTTTTAAAAAATGCAATAAAAATATTTCAAAAAAACAAAACAAAACAGTAAACTAAAATCCCATTATGTAAATAACAGTCAGTCTACTGAATCACATCCACACATAACATTTAACGGTCAGAGAAGAAGGGGGCATTATCTAGCTGCCCCATGCCTGGCAACATAGATGGGTCTTAAGGGTCTTGTGAAAGGCGAGGAGGGTGGGGGCAGTGCGAATCTCCGGAGGGAGCTGATTCCAGAGGGCCGGGGCTGCTACAGAGAAGGCTCTTCCTCTAGGCCCTGCCAGATGACATTGTCTGGTTGACGAGACCTGGAGAAGGCCAACTCTGTGGGATCTTATCGGCCACTGGGATTTGTGTGGCAGAAGGCGGTCCTGTAAGCAATCTAAAGTTGCTCTTCAAGTGAGTATGGGGAGGATCAATTTGGGGTTCGCCACATGCTTTTATAGCCTAAATAATTTAGAAAAATAAAACAAATGCTTGCTTGTCACATATAGAGGAAGGGTTCTTTTTTTCAAGCAGTGAATAATACCAATGGCTCGTAGCAGCAAAATTGTCAATACCATTTTGATTGAGACAGACTTTATTTTTGTTCTGGCTTCCTATCAGGCTTTCAGCTTGCCAAGTTACAGCCTTCAGCAAATCCTGGTTTAGAACTCCCTTTTGATGTAATCCCTCCTGACCTTTACTTCTTTCCCTCTTGCAGACCAGAATGGCATTATTGGCACCTGTTTGTAAGTACATTCCTCCCCTTCTTACAAAGCCAGTCTGATGCTGTAAGGGATACATTAAATGCTACAATTGCCCACAGGACTATTCTCAGTCTATAAACATGTGATGCTGAAGGGGGGGAAAAAACCTCAAACCAGAATGCAACTCATAAGATCAGCTAGAACCAAGTTGATGACTTTTTACTTGTAAAAGTCCACCATTCTTTTCTTCAGAACCTGCCAAATTATGTGGATGCTAAAACTCTATGGGATTTCTATTAAGAATTGTTTTAACTTATTTGAAACATGTGTATTCTACCAACCTATCAAAAATATTTGATTGAGCTTTGTCATTTAATTTAGTCTACTAATTGTCTTTGAATTTAATGTAGACACATGGAATGGGTATTTCTGAATTTAGGTTTCTAATATATTCTTTATTCATAGAAGTGGGACATAAATATTAAACTAGAGCTGTGTATATGAAGGACATATACTGCTCTGTTGAGTACAGTGTGCCAGAAGGCTAGTACTTATAGTAAAATTGGCCAATCAAACCAAGAGGTTTCTTGATGTTTACTAAGCTAAAACGTTGACATACTTGTCATGTTTCAAGATTTTAACTTAGATTTCAGCTATCAGTTTTGATGACAAGCTTCAGAAATTTTCTGAGCCTGGAAAATTGAGTCTCCAAAACCTGGAGTAGCTAAATTTATATTAAATGTATTAATATAAAACTTTAACCAAAAAACATAGCAAGCCCTGAAAACAATCTGCAGGGATTTGCTTCAAGACTTAAGTTGGTAGACATGTCTTTCTTGAGATCTGTTGTAATCATGTAGTTCTCCTGGCAGTACAAGCAACATCTGCCTTTGCTTGGAAGAATCAGAGGTTAAATGTCAAAATTTCCCTCCCAAAATTTAGGATTTTTTTTCTGTCTAGCCTTTTTAAAGTAAAGTAAAACACTCACAAAGGTGTTGGATGAAGGTGGTGCCGTGGATATTGCCTACCTGGACTTCAGCAAAGCCTTTGATACGGTTCCACATAAAGAGCTGATAGATAAATTAGTGAAGATTGGACTTAATCCTTGGATAGTTCAATGGATTTGCAGCTGGCTGAAGCGTAGACATCAGAGAGTTATTGTTAATGGCGAGTATTCTGAGCAGAGTCAGGTTACAAGCGGTGTGCCACAAGGATCTGTTCTGGGTCCTATTCTTTTTAATATATTTGTGAGTGACATAGGGGAAGGTTTGGTAGGGAAGGTTTGCCTATTTGCCGATGACTCTAAAGTGTGCAATAGGGTTGATATTCCTGGAGGCGTCTGTAATATGGTAAATGATTTAGCTTTACTAGATAAATGGTCTAAGCAATGGAAACTGCAGTTTAATGTTTCCAAATGTAAAATAATGCACTTGGGGAAAAGGAATCCTCAATCTGAGTATTGTATTGGCAGTTCAGTGTTGGCAAATACTGTACTTCAAAAGAAAAGGATTTAGGGGTAGTGATTTCTGACAGTCTCAAAATGGGTGAACAGTGCAGTCAGGCGGTAGGGAAAGCAAGTAGGATGCTTGGCTGCATAGCTAGAGGTATAACAAGCAGGAAGAGGGAGATTATGATCCCACTATATAGAATGCTGGTGAGACCACATTTGGAATACTGTGTTCAGTTCTGGAGACCTCACCTACAAAAAGATATTGACAAAATTGAACGGGTCCAAAGACGGGCTACAAGAATGGTGGAAGGTCTTAAGCATAAAACGTATCAGGAAAGACTTAATGAACTCAATCTGTATAGTCTGGAGGACAGAAGGAAAAGGGGGGACATGATCGAAACATTTAAATATATTAAAGGGTTAAATAAGGTCCAGGAGGGAAGTGTTTTTAATAGGAAAGTGAACACAAGAACAAGGGGACACAATCTGAAGTTAGTTGGGGGAAAGATCAAAAGCAACATGAGAAAATATTATTTTACTGAAAGAGTAGTAGATCCTTGGAACAAACTTCCAGCAGATGTGGTAGATAAATCCACAGTAACTGAATTTAAACATGCCTGGGATAAACATATATCCATCCTAAGATAAAATACAGAAAATAGTATAAGGGCAGACTAGATGGACCATGAGGTCTTTTTCTGCCGTCAGACTTCTATGTTTCTATGTTTCTAATGTATGTTGATGTATAATTAAATAGAGAACTTCTACAATAGACACGGTTAAACATAAAAAGTATAAATCAAGATTTTTTTAAAGAACCCTGGGCATTCTCAGTATGTTAACCAACTCCCAGAATTCCACAACAGCCATGGTCACAACTGAGAATTCTAGCAATTAATACACTTGCTGGCAGTGTATTAAAAGTATCTGACACTTGCTGGAGGAAGATCAGATTGAAGATTTTCCAAGGGGTATATACATAAAATAGTTTTCTCTTAGTTCTATGAACTTACCGGTATTAGAAGACTCCGAAAAGGAATTTGTTTGGTTGCTTCCAGGGCAAAATATCTACTCTTCGTGACTACTAGGAAAAGGGTATTTCCTTAACACCAATTAGTCTCAGTTGATTCGCCTTGCAACCTCAAAGCACCATTATCCCTTTTGCCAAAAAATATAATGAAATAACTTTCCCCAACTGGTGCCTTTCACCTGCAGTTTCCAATATGCATACACATCTAGGAATTCTGGATTTTGCAGCCCAACACATATGGAGCATCCAAGCTGTCATAGAATTCTCGTGAATCCACTGGATTGCAGTTAGGGAGAACCAATGAATCGATCAAATACTCATAACAAGGATTTGGTAATAGCCATATTAAAATGAGTCTTTAAAACAAAGACCTGTTTCATGTATGTTTGCATGTATGATTGGTTTTATAATAAGGGTTTTTAGTTGTTTTAGTATTGGATTGTCACATGTTGTTTTTACCACTGTTGTTAGAGGCCCCGAGTCTGCGGAGAGGGGTGGCATACAAATCAAATCAAATCAAATCAAATCAAATATATATATATAAATAATATAATATAATATAATATAATAAAATAAAATAAAATAAAATAAAATAAAATAAAATAAAATAAAATAAAATAAAATAAAATAAAATAAAATAAAATAAAATAAAATAAAATAAAATAAAATAAAATAAAATAAAATAAAATAAAATAAAATAAAATAAAATAAAATAAAATAAAATAAAATAAAATAAAATAAAATAAAATAAAATAAAATAAAATAAAATAAAATAAAATAAAATAAAATAAAATAAAATAAAATAAAATAAAATAATAAAATAAAATAAAATAAATGTCAACTTGGATATGGTCCTACTATTTGCATGTCCTCAGGGGAAAAAAAGTTATATTATTACTGTACTATTATTTTTATTGTTATTTTAAACCCTTCTTTAGAAAAATGAGATTTCCTCTGGAGTTTCCGTCCCTGTCCTAATGTTTCCCTCTTATTAGTACCCATCTGATGTATATAAATAGTGTTATATCTATGTATACTACCAATACCTATTTGACAAAAAAAAAAAAACTGTCAAGAGATTGAGTATCAAGATCCTCAATTTATAATCATAGCCTCTCTTTCCTGGAACCTTCCTCATGTGGAACAGTATCTTCTTTGGTAGAATCTGGAGTATACTTAAATCCATAGGCTGATCTAATTTTTGCATCTCTTGCTCTTAAAGGAAGGTCTTGAATGCTTTTAGAAAGCTCAATATAGGTCAAACTTTGTGGTTTAAAACCTATTCCATTGTGATCCACTTTATGTACTTTAATAGATTTCTCCCCATCAGCATCTGTAAGCTAAGTGCTATTACAGAGCCAACCTTTTGCTTTCATTTTCTTGTAACTTGCAGTTAAATGGAGTTTACTCCTTTGGAAAACTATAGATTATTTATAGTCACTAAAGAAGAGGCACAAATGCTGGCTTGCTACTGTGGTTGCTTTTAAAGGCTTTTTATTGATTAATGGTTTGCTCAATTCTTCCTGCTACACCCTGAACACTAAATCAAACATTCTAGTTTCTCAGAGGTGTTTGTTTTGGTAGACGATAGACTATATCGACGACAGGAATCAGGTACTGTACCTGTAAACTAGAAGAGGACAAAAAAAATCTACAACTTGCAAATAAGTGTACAGATTGTTCTAAACCCACCTGCGCTCACAAATCTCCATTGCTTATTTTGGTGCATTTTTTTTAAAAAAAAGATCTGCCAGTTTCAAGAGTTTTCTTCCTCTCTTCGTTGCTTACAGCTGAATTGATACCACAAGTGAGAGGTTAAGAGATTATTCACAAGCCTGGGCAAGAATACTTGACTTAAATGGGTGTAACAAATACAAGCACATTTTTATAGTGTTTTGACCTCTGCATGGTACTTGTTTCCTGTCCATTTCTGACCCAACTGAGAATATTTTTACTGACGCATTAGGTCTGATTTAAAGAATTGTGCTTTAGAACAATCTTCTCAAACCTTTCTGTGCTTCTCCTTCTATGTGATAGAAGAGCTCCTAGGATGATTTCTTTTCTGTAAGACGTTTTGCAAATGACTTAGAAGACGTTTTTGTATCAGCAAAGCACCTCTGCAGTTCAGACTCAAGTGAGAAGAAATATTTATTTTGAACTAGTCCCCGGTGCCCAAAAGATTGGGGGGGGGGGCACTGGGCTAGGGACTTTCTAGAATAGAATTATTTATTGGCCAAGTGTGATTGCACACACAACGAATTTGTCTTTTGTGCATATGCTCTCAGTGTACATAAAAGAAAAAGATACATTTGTCAAGAATCAAGAGGTACAACACTTAATGATTGTCACAGGGGTTGAATAAGCAACGAGGAAACAATATTAATGAAAATCTTAAGGATACAAGCAACTTAAACAGCAGTTTTATGTTTTAAGGTAATAAAGATCATGGCAGATGAATATGGGCATTGTAACCAGTGGGGTAAAATAAATGTAGCGTAAAATAATGCATTTGTAACAACAACTCCACCAGCTTAACTGCTGCAGTTACCAACACCTGATTGGTGTGCCAGCTCAAGTCTCAATTCCTGAAAATTTAGCAATCGGCTCCTCCTGTGAGTGGATATGAGCAGGCTCCAGCATACCACTGAATGCAATCCAGAAGCAACTAAAAAAGAAAATCTAATCTAGGCACTGCACTCACAAAAGCATTGCTCCCATTAATTCCATTATGTATTTCACTGATTAGATCAGATTAGGAATACACTAGTCTACCCAGTTTTGGTGATTGCAATTTAAAAGGGACATAGCGAAATTGAAAAGAGAGCTGTTGAGAAACACTTAAAGCTGGACACATTTTGCTTACTAATGAAGACCTAAGGGAAGTTGTAACCATGTTTACGTACAAATATTTTATCCCACCTAAGATGAAATATACAGTGTATTATCCCCATGTAAGATGAAATGGGACAGCTGAGAGATCAAGTTAAAATTTAAAAGGTCAGCCTGAGTGTAAAGAGGCATAAACTGTACAGCAGTGAAACAGATTGGCTAGCTAGAACAATGATGGACTCACTACTCTATCTGGAGGTTTTCAAACACAAGTCAGATAGCCATTTGTTAGGCATGATTCAGTCAATCCCAGCAAATGAAGAGGCTGGATTAAATCACCCACCATAGATTTCTTTATTGAAGTTGCTTGTTTTATACATGTATAGGTAGGAAATCAGAGTAGTTGATAACTGCTGTGAGAAATGTTTCTATAAGAACAATTAAAATGCTGCAATAAATGATCTAGTAACTTTTGACACCCAGATTATACTATTGTTCTGCTGCAGAACAGTGGACAAATAAAAACATTTTTGGTGAACAATTTCTCTCGCTCATTTTTCTCAGAAGAAACTGTTGCATAAGAGTTGATTCTGCAAAGAGTTTCTTTGACAAAGTAGATGCTTTACCATGGAAAATAGCAACACAAGCCATTTATAAATATAAAGTTTATTCAGTATATATTGTTTAGAAAAATAAGTTCACATTTCAGAATACAAACAAAAACACAATTTTCCAGGCACAAACCTCTACATCAATGTTTCTCACCTGTGACAACTTTAAGATATGTGTTATTCAATGCCTAGCCATACCTTGAAGTTGCAAAGGTTGAGACGCACTGCTTTGTTCAGTACAACATACGTACATAATTTTCCAATCTCTTTGGTTTGGGAGCAAAGCACTACAACCTCTCCAGAAATGCAATGCATCCTTAACAGTGCAGCAACACGCATGCCTCCTAACATCTACATTCCATGTAATTTTCTTCTTTTGTCATAAGGCACAATCAAAACCATATTGATTTACCAAAATAAGTTTTGTTCCAGGCATACAATTTGTGGGCAACAAATGGACACGGTCCAAGCAGACTGAAATATTAACATGCTTTTCTTTCTTGATTAAGTTGAGAAGCATAAAATTAAGTTAGTAAAATATTACCAGAAATTTAGAAAACATGTCAATCTATCCTTTAAAAATATGACTGCTGAGTGATGAACTGCAGAAACAGCTTAGGCATAGTTCAAAACCTCCACTACCTCTAGTAACATGCATTCCCCTGATAGCAGCAAAGAAAGACTGCTTTATTCCTCCCACAAACAGATTCTTGCTTACTTGTATTTAGTTGGACAATAGCCATTTACTGAAGGCTGGTTACTGTGAGATACACATCGTGATAAAAGGATAACTTAACATTCTTCACTAGCAAACTACATAAAGCTGAATGGAGCTGTGAAGGATTCCACAGGCTTCACACTGGGTCCACAATTGTTCACAACTTTTATGAATGACTTGGATGATGAGATGGTGGTGCTTGTTAAATTTGTAGATGACAAAACAGTAGGTTGTAGAAAAAAAGCTACCACATCCTCCAACCCCCCCCCCCCCCTAAATTTCAAAATATTCTGAAGAAGTTAGAGAAATGGGCTAAAGACAAAGAATGAAATGTAGCAGAAGCAAAGATAAAGCAGAATTGATGATGTTATTTGTGGAGGGGCAAACCTTGGAATTACAATTGGTAAGAAACACTACAATTGTCTGATATTACAGTAAAGAAGACAAACGGCCCTTGTAGGCTGAATCAAAAGAAGAAAGTTTCCAAATTACGAGCTGACAGATTTCCTTTATTTTGCATTGGTCAAGCTACATTTAAAATAATGTTTTCCAGTTCTGGACAGCATACTTTATAAAGGATTTAGTTAAACGGGAAAAGATTTAGAGAAAGGCACTAAAGATGACCAGGGAAGAGCAATTTACTGAATATATTAAACTTGCATTCTTTTCAAAGCAGGAAAAATATTGATTCCCATTATAAAGGAAGGATTAGTTAAAGCAGAGGCTAAACAGACATTTATTGGAGACATTTTAATCTGGGTCTCTGTACTAAACATAGGATTGGAATTGATGACCCAAATGGCTCCTTCCAACTCTATAGATATTTTTGCTGCAGAATTGTAAAATTGTACAATTTTTCTTTTTCATTTGGGCAAAATATAACAGAGAAAATAAATTACACAATAAAATAACTCAACTGTTTTTGCTGTCAATAGAAGCCTGACAAAATGCTGTGACTAGGTGTCCCAATAAGTTTTCACTCTTTAAGTGTCATATTTTATTCAGCCTTACCTGGAAGGCTGGAAAAGAGGTAAGACTGCATTAATGAATAGTCAAGATCCGCTAATGCTTATGTGAATTGTGAAACTCTTCTTCCTAGTCATTTTTTATGACTATGATATTGTATGGGATTGTAGCTTGAATGGGAATTAAAATTGTATTTTAACATGATACACTAATAAAAATATCAAGTTTTTAATAAATGGAATCCAGATGATATTGCAGTTTTGCAATATTTTGCAATGTTAGTCAGTATTCATATAAGTCAACTTCTACTGGAGAAAATTTGGAACAAAATATGATGCAAAGCTCGATTTTTTTCATGTCACCCAATTCCTTCCAGTTTCTCATATAGTATAGGTATATGTATGTGCCCATCAACATATAAAAAGAATGAATGGGTTTTCTAACTGTTTAAATCAGTGGTTCTCATCCTGTAGCTCACAGCAATATTGTTGTGGATTGGGGTGGTGGTGTTTGCCCACAAAGGTTTGAAGAAATGTTATGATTTAAATCAGGTCTTGGGGGTCCGTGGTCACAAAAAATATTTAAAGGGGGTCCCATAGTGAAGAAAAGGTTGGGAACCACTGGTTTAGATGAAGGAATGTTCACTTTTGGATACATAATTGTTACAAACAAATCCAGCCGTAACTTTTTAAAGCAACCAAAATTATTTAAGAGTTCATCCTGGAACAAAGCAGCGTGCATGGCTGAAACCGCGACATTTATCATCTACCACAGAGCTTTTTTGTCATAGCCATCATGATCACCTACAAACTATCACAAACCATTTCATAGAGCCCTGTAACTTTTCTTGGTTGAGCCTCTCTTGTATCCCTTTCAACCAAGTAACCGGGGAGTGCAGAAACATATTCCTTGACCAGTTTCCTAACTGCACAAGTATGTATTCATAAGTTGGATTTTTTTAAAGTGACCAATTGCCACGAAGAGTGATTGCACAGTTGTTCCCTCCTCCTGTTATTAAGTCAGGGAAACAATGCTGTGGCTGTCAGCCCTGGAGGGCATCTTTTTCTTTGGATCTTCAGGGCTGCCACACTTAGGACTGTGGGAAACTGGGAGGGGGGATTGCACGGAGTTGCAGAGATATCTAGCCATAACAACATTCTTTTCTCTGGGAGTCAAGGAGGTTCAGACTGCATCTCTAGTGGCATGACTAGGAGGCATTTCCAGTTGGGACGGTGGATTGATTGGACCATGTGATGGGCATGTTGGGTGCAGAAGAAGGGACTTTGACTTTTCTTTGGGTGGGGAAAACCTGGAAGCTTTCAGATTCGGGTTTTCCCAGATGTGCCAATATGACATCTCCAATAAAGTGGAACTTTGAGGAATTTCTAGCCTCGGATTCTTCTTTCAGTGGGGGTGTTACTTGGAACCCTGACAGTGGCCTGTTGTCTTTTAACCTCAGGTGGGAAAGGAAGAGAGCTTGGGTCAAGGCAAGTTCATTTACAGTATTGACAGCAGCACACGACCACATAGGTGGGTAGATGTGGTGGGAATGCCACATTTGGAGAGCATCTTCGTGGTCTTGAAACTGGATGCTCTGTTCCCCCCCTCCCCTCCAATTATTTCAAGCTAGAAATTCTAAACCTGTTTGGGTTTTTTAAATCATAGTTTCTAGGATGCATTCACAGCAATTGGAAAGTGCATTTCTGAGATGAAATAGCCATCTTGTGGGCAATTCTCGCCCTCCCCACATTTTACACAGTGAAGGGGTTAGTACATTTTCCCATTTCAAAAATGGCTGTGGGAATCAGGAAATCGTGAGTTTTATTTTCCTTTAAATAGAGTCCTTTACATCTTGGGAAGCCTCTACTGATTTCTGAATAGGAAGTGATGCTAAAGTGGAAAGGATAATCTTTCTGAATTACAGGCATATGACTTCCACAATTCTACTATGCATTTTTCTACATTACTAGAGAAATGTTCATCTCTTTAAAATAAGCTTACAGTACAGTACCAAACTGAATAACAACTTTGATACTGTTCTTACAAGTTTACTGAAAATAATAAATTGCATTAATTTAGATCACATACAGAAGGACAACTTACTCCTCTCAGAACAGATGATCAATTAACTACTTGGTTCAGCCTCACTCTGGTAGTAGGAATACTACTTTTGAAGAAATCATATCTACTAATCTCCCCCCCTCAGGACAATTTTGGGTGCAACCACTTAACCTGCTGTTTTATTCATTTAAGATGGACCGCTACATTTCAGCGACTTAAACAGAGCACTTACATGTGCAGCAGAAACCTGTGATACAGCTTCTTGTAGATTACACCATTTTGGGTTTGAAAACTACTATATTTTTCAGAGTATAAGACACACCAGAGTATAAGGTACACCTAGATTTTAGAGGACGAAAACAAGGAAAAAAGTATTCTGAACCAAATGGTGTAGCAATATATTATTTAATAAAATACCAGTGTAGCAGTACTTTTTACATTTTTTACAAACTTCAAACTTGACAGCTTTAAGACTTGTGGATTTTAACTCCCAGAATTCCTCCTCCAGTCATGCTAGATGGAGTAATTAGAAGGCAAAAACAGCCCTGTTTTTTGCAAAAAGGGGGCCATTTTTCACCAATTTTTTCACAAAGCCCGCAGAGCCTCCTGGGTGCTGAGGGACAGCAAAAGTACTCCTGTTTTTGTGAAAAATGAGCTGTTTTTTGCAAATATGAGATGCAGGGGCGGGGCTTTGGGAGGTCCAAAAATGGTTGTATTCGATGTGTAAGATGCACCATTTTCACCCTCTTTTAGGGGTGAAAAAAAGGTGAGCCTTATACTCTGAAAAATACAGTAGATATTGATAGGAAACTAATTTCTCTGCCAAATCAAAAACTAGTTGTGTAACTTATTATTTTTTTTATGTGTAGGAAAAGCAATAAACTTGAGAGATCCAATTATGATGTCTATATTGGAATAGCTCAAGAAAACTACATTGTGGGTTCTCATTCATGCATTAAAAGCTTCCTTCCACTATATGCACATTCTATCAGCCTTTGGTAAGATTTTTTAATTGATGGCAATTAAACTGGTAATCCAGGAAGATGGATAAAAGTTAGCAAGGCCATCTTTTTCACCCCATTAAATAAAACAAGAGGGAAGAAGGATCTTGACTTTAAAAAATAGCCTGTTGTCCTTCAGGTTCTTGCTATATGGGGGATTTGGAAAGGACCCATCTTTTTCCTAAGCACACATTATTGTTTACAAATAATGTTCCCCCCCACTTTAACGATCTAATAACATTTGCAACACAGGCAGCAACTGCTGACATGTTCTACTACTGCAGAGGTTCTTGAGATAATCTGTCCAAATCGTTCTTCCTCGTCTTTGGTATAGAGACAAGTTAGAAATAAAATTGGGAGAATTCTTTCATGCATGGCCATGTCGGAGGAGATTCCTATGTTCAGTTGTATCACTGGTGTTTATCCAAATCCAATACTTTTAAATACTACCAGTATATTGTTGATCTGAAATTTAACTTATAGCAATACAAAAGGATTGAGCATTTCTTCAGGTATTTCATACATTTGTGATTCTTATAACTGTTTCCCTCAAAGAAAAGATTCTCAAGGATTCTTAGTACAGTGGTACCTCTACTTAAGAACTTAATTCGTTCCGTGACCAGGTTCTTAAGTAGAAAAGTTTGTAAGTAGAAGCAATTTTTCCCATAGGAATCAATGTAAAAGCAAATAATGCGTGCAAACCCATTAGGAAAGAAATAAAAGCTTAGAATTTGGGTGGGAGGAGGAGGTGAAAGAAGAGGAGGAGGACAGTCACTGCCCAGAGCAAAGGGAGTGTTTCTTTTCTCTGGGTGCTGGCAGAGGTTTATTCCCTCTCCAAGCGCCCAGAGAAAGGAAAATGCTTTGTTCGCTCTGGACTGCCAAAGCCTCCTTAAGCGCCACTGAAAGGCTCTTCTAGCAGCCCAGAAAAGCCTGAGATGGCTGAGATTAAAGGGGGAATGGCAGGAAACTGGCTGGGCCTTCATGGTGCTCTCAAATTCCCTGGGAAAATTTTCCAGGCTCGGGTTCTTGTGGAAAATGGTTCTTAAGAAGAGGCAAAAAAACCCCTTGAACACCCGGTTCTTATCTAGAAACGTTCTTAAGTAGAAGGGTTGAGCATTTCTTCGGGTATTTCATACATCCGTGATTCTTTTAACTGTTTCCCCCAAAGAAAAGATTCTCAAGGATTCTTAGTACCTTTAAGTGATGAAGCAAGATACTTAATTTGAGTTTGGTATTTTGCAGTCATCTTTTCATGGACCTGTAAGCACCTTCCGATCAAGGGCGGATTGCTCTGACCTGCCGCTACCGATGTGGTTCACACGCAGTTTGAGTCCTCTCGCTTGCGTGCGTGTGCTTCCCCAGCGTGATTTTGCTTCTGCACATGCGCAGGAACAAAAAACACAGTGAAATCTCACAAGGGAATCCATCCATGTGTGAGATTTTGGCCATTTTTTGCTTCCCTGCATGCAGAGAAGTGAAAAACTGCCGAAATCCCACATGCACAAGTGTTCCCTCCCGAGATTTTGCTTCTGCACATGCACAGGAAGCAAAAAGTACCATAAATTTAAGAAAAAAGACAGTGGCGCCCAAAGGACTGGCACCAGAGCGGTTGCGTGCAAATTGTGCAATCTGGCGCCCGCTACCGGGGCGCAGTTGTCTACTGCCCTGGTAGCAACCCATCCCTGATAGTGACATGCAGAAAAACTGAATGAATAAGCTCTCTTTAACAAATCACTGCAATTCAACAAGTTGGGGATGGAATATGGAGGAAGAAGGGAAAATACTCTGAATATTTATAAGCAACGTACCATCTGCCAGAGGTACCCTGTATTGATTTCAAATCTACTATTATGGAAATCTCTCGTCCTTTATTTAGAAGAGCAATGGAGTTTTCAAAGGGACCTTGTGTATGTAAAGGAATTACGACCACTGTTTTGATCGCTGCCAGACTGACTTTTCTTTTCCTATGTTGGCGAATCGTAGACTATATGAGGTAGAAGGGACCTTCTGGATCATCTATAGTCAAAACCCTCCCTTCAGTACACGATTCAATGAAGTCATCCTGTTTGAAAACCTCCAGCTAAGAGGAATTTACCACTGTTCTAGGCATTCTTTCACTGCTTTTAACAGCTGTGCTGGTTAGAGCAAGGATTTAAGGCCACTAGGAAGAAAGGCACATAGGATTTAAAAAATAAACCAACCAGCAGCCATCCTCAAAACCTTGTAAAATTATCTAAAACTAAAACAGAAGTAACACTTTCACAAGTGTTTGTCCCAAAGCCTATAACTGCATTTGTAGTCAAATATAAGACTAGTCCATATTGTTGAGAGAGAGAGAGAGAGAGAGAGAGAGAGAGAGAGAGAGAGAGAGAATGAGAATATCAATAAGGGAAATCTTTAACAATAGGCAGAAATAATTTCCTGTTCAAAAATAGAGAAGGAAAAAATAAATTAAACTGCTCATGTCTCAATATGATAAAATGGACACCAATGGTTATAAATAGAATCATCCTACTAATAAAATCAATTCTCATTAGCACAATTCAAATAATATTTACATAGGGGGCAGAGCCAAGGGTTCTGGGTTGCATAATTTTAAGTGGCAAAATGTCTTCTTCCCCTCCCCTACTGATTCAAACAAGACAAAGAAAACTTGCCCCATTTCCAAAACTATAAAAATTGAGAGTACACAGAGAGCGATAATTCTGATGGGAAAACTTTTAACAACAAACACACACACACACATATACATACAACCCCCCCAAAGAGAGTAATTGCAATTGTGCTCGCAAAAGAAAGTAACAGTAGCTTGTGAGGTATTACCTAAAGCAGTGTTTTTCAACCAGTGTGCCGTGGCACACTAGTGTGCCGTGAGACATGGTCAGGTGTGCCGCGAAGCTCAGAGAGAGAAAGAAAGCAAGAGAGAGAGAAAGAAAGAGAAAGAAAGCAAGAGAGAGAAAGAGCGAGCAAGAGAGAAAGAGAACAACAGAGAGAGAGAGAGAGAGAAAGCAAGAGAGAGAAAGCAAGAAGAGCAGGAGAGAAAGAAAGCAAGAGAGAGAGAAAGACATAGAGGGAGGGAGGGAGGGAGAGAGAAAGAGAGCAAAAAAAGAGAGGCAGGAAGGAAGAGTAAGAAAGGGATGGAGAGAGAGAAAGAAAGAGGAAGGGAGAGAAAGAGGGAGAGAGAAATATAGCGAAAGGGAGGAAGAGAGAGAATTTTTTGTCCAAACTTTTTTTAGCCCCCCCCCCCCCCCTGTTCAATGTGCCCCAAGGTTTCGTAAATGTAAAAAATGTGCCGCGGCTCAAAAAAGGTTGAAAATCACTGACCTAAAGTACTCCTTTAAAGTTGACAACCGAAATAGCACTTTCTCAATGCCCACCATCTACAAGTAAAAGTGAATCTAGACCAAAAAAACACCCAGTATGTCTTTTCTCTTTTAGTTCTAGTCTTTTAGAAAGATAATTTTGTTCCTAACCGATAGCTATAGGTTAATAAACATTCTGAAATTACCTTGATTCTCTCCCTCGCTACTTGGGTAAGCCAAGCCATCTCATATTTGACTGGCATTTCCCCTTGCAGCTATGTATGATTCCTTTTGATCAGGCTTAACAAAAGTGAGCATTCATGCAAACAGTGCATGGGAACTTTGTATTCTTAGCGAAGACCTCCTTTTTAGCAAACTGGATTCTTCTTCAACTGTGCATTTTTAAATTTTTCTATATGCCTATGGGGGTTAAAAAAAATCCACTGCTGTGCTTCTAGTCTTCAAAGGAAGATATTTTTCTACTGAAATGCAAATACAAGATTATTAATCTTAAAGTTTTCTTTTCTTTTTTTACAAGTCTTGCATATCTTCTTCCATCTGTACCGTCTGGAGTTTAGCCAGCTGTTTCTTCTCCGTCCCCAGTTCTTCACAGATGGCATCCACTATATTGCTAGTAACATATTTGGTTTTGGAATCCAGCATTGCCGAACTGCTTCCTGATCTGCTTTCCGAATCAGATAAAAAGTTCTCCTTTAGAGCAGGAATGGACTGCAGGATCAGCCGCTGTTCTCGGGTGAAATGGGGATGTCCTTGCAAAGAAGGGTGGGGTCCAATGTCATTGCTTGCTACCCCACCCATCCCTGTTAGCGCCGGCTGCACTGGAGAAACGGACACCAGGTCGGGGCTGCTGATGAGAGAGCAGTTCTGAAGTGTTGCATAGTTTGCATTACTAATGGAAACAACGGTCGGCCCACTCGTGGTGGAGGGTTGCATGGGTGGGCTCTCAGCAATGGCTGAGTTGAGTTCTTCGGCATTTAAAAGGGAAGGTGGTCCAAGGGAAAAGTTGTGCGATATAGTTACGTTAACTAAGGAGGAGGCTCCTCCTGGCTGGAGGACCCCATTGGGTAAGTGGTCTGAAGGTAGACCAGCATGAAGTTGGGCATTTTGACCAAGGGGCATGACTTGAGAAAACACCAGGCTCGTTTCCAGCCATTCCTGTTTCACCGGCTCAACTGCCTGGCTGGTGTTTGGGATGGTGTACACCACAGTGCTGGGAGCAAGGGAGCCGAAAAATACTTTCCCTTGTTGTGCGGTCGTAGAGTCAGTAGTGTATGTGCCATTGCTTGATGTGCCTTGGTTAATGGAAAGACCTGTGGCGGGAGAGGAACAAGTAAATAGAAAACAGGACAACATTTTAAGCACAGTATAAAATTAAACGAAGAGTTAAAATTTTCATCTTCCCCTGTGGTTTAAAAAAATACAACTTCCACTCAATAATCTCTACCTAAAACTGGGAGGAAATTTTGCTATTCGTATAACCTTCTAAGGCTCAAGTGGTTTTCTTTTTGAGGTGTGACCCATCTACTGGTATTTTAATATTTATGGTTGACCATCTTTTATGGGGATTGTTGCTACTGTTTCATTTATTATATGCCACCGTGACTCCATATGCATTTGTTGGCGTATACATTTAATAAACAAGCATGTGTTATTCTTGAAACTACATAAAATGTAAAGATCAGCAGATAGCTTCCTCACCATATGGCATTGTTGTCCATTTATTGGACTGAGTGTTTATGATTGTGTAGCAGATAAGTTTTTTATAACAATGTATTTTTAAATAAGTTTTTAAAAAAAATTTAACATTAGATTTGTATTTATATTGTATTGCTGTTATGTTGTGAGCCGCCCCGAGTCTTCAGAGAGGGGCAGCATACAAATCTAATAAATAATAATAATTATTATTATTATTATTATTATTATTATTATTATTATTATTTATGGTGGTTTGGCCCAAAAGCAGTAAATAATGAAATTGTGATAATTCAATTTCAAAATTTTGTTTTTTTACCCTTTGAGGTATCTTTTAAATTATGAAAAGTATCCAGTATCTATACACGCACGCTCATACACACAGAGTATCATTTGGGGGGGTGGAGTTAAAGAGAGCAAACTATTGTCCAAAGCACTTGAAGGTAGGACAAGAAGCAGTGGGTGGAAACGTATCAAGCAGAGGAGCAAGCTAGAACTAAGGAGAAATTTCCTGACAGAACAATTAATCAGTGTAGCAATTTGCATCCAGAAGTTGTGAATGCTCCAACATTGGACATTTTAAAGAAGAGATTGGATAAGCATTTCTCTGAAGAGGTGTAGGGTTTCTAGCCTAGGCAGGGGTTGGAATAGAAGACCTCCAAGGTCCCCTCCAACTTTATTATTCTGTTAGTTTTGATAAGAACTCAAATTCTATTCCAGTGATTTTCAACCTTTTTTGAGCCACGGCACATTTTTTACATTTACAAAATCCTGGGGCACATTGAGTGGACAAAAAAAAATCTCTCTCTCTCTTCCTCCCTTTTGCTCTATTTCTCTCTCCCTCCCTCTTTCTCTCTCTCCATCCCTCTTTCTTTCTCCCTTCCTTCCTCTTTTTGCTCTTTCTCTCTCCCTCCCTCCTTCTATGTCTTTCTCTCTCCCTCCTTCCCTCCCTCTTTCTCTCTCTCTTGCTTTCTTTCTCTCTTTTTCTCTCTCTCTTACTTGCTTTCTCTCTCTTGCTCTCTTTCTCTCTCTCTCTCTCGCTTTCTCTCTCTTGCTCTCTCTCTCTCTCTCTTGCTCTCTCTCTCTCTTGCTTTCTCTCTCTCTCGCTCTTGCTTTCTTTCTCTCTTTCTCTCTTGCTTTCTCTCTCTCTCTTGCTCTTCTTCTCTCTCTGAAGCTGAGCTTCGCGGTACACCTGACCATGCACACTGGTTGAAAAACACTGTTCTATTTTAATAAAGGAATAGTAAAGTAATGGTAAAAAAATCTAAGATCTTGAATCAAATAATCAAACTGATAATTTATTCTCCTATGAAGATAAGCTATGAACACTGGATATGTGGAACCTTTGGCTTCTTGTAATATTCAATTCAATTATATTCAATATTATATTGAATTATAAAATGGTGATAGGGCAATATAATCCCCTGAAAGTTATTTAATTATAGCAACTCTGATATGAAGAAGTAGAGTTGTTCCATATCCTAAAAAATATCAAAAAAGTGGAAGAATTAAAGTTGTTTTGTTTTCCAAATTCTACAAGAATGATGGATAAATTGCCTTTCCAACTTTCCTTCCCCTGTTGGCTTACATATCACTACCCGGAATAGACTGGGATTAATAGAGCTCAATGTGTCTATAGCAGGTAACAAGTTCTCCATTACTAATAGAGGCAAAGCTCAAATAATTAATTGCTTGCTGGGAATTTTGGTAGTTGAAGTCCACACACCCCAAGGTTAAGAAATACCAATCTAAGTAAATACCGATCTAGGTAATATAATTTATTCCAAGTAGGAAAAACTCTTCAAATTTTCAAGCAAAAAAGCTCTTTCCCATGATTCTTTCATGATTCTTCTAGCCAAAGAGGCCAGAGGACCTTTTAATCAACATTTCTACAAGCTGACATTTGGATTTCCTCAATAAACTAGGTCAAGGGTGTCAAACTTGATTTCATTGGGGGCTGTATCAGGATCATGTTTGATCTCGTGGCCAGGATGGGTGTGGTCAGCTCGACGTTACTCGTGTCAGGGGCGTATGTGGTAGCCCAAGCACTCTGCCAACAAAAACAGGCTCCTGAGCTGTTTTCAGCTGTGGCAGCTTTCTGCAACCCTCTGCCAGTGAAAACAGATCTCAGAGAGATGCCTGCGGCCCTCTCAAACTCAATTTTTGCTGGCAGAGGCACTGGGGGCTGGTCCTTCACTGTCTCTAGGGCAGCCCTGCAGGCCAGATCTAAGCACCCCATAGGCTGGATTCGACCTCGAGTTTGACACTGATCTAGGTCAATGTTATGGTTCTGAGTTAGAAACCAGAAGTCTCTGAATTCTAGGCATCCATTATGCAAGAAAGCCATCTGGATAACTTTGGGCCAAGATTCTCTCTTTCAGCACAACCTTGTTTGCCACCTTGAGTTGTGCTACACACATAATTATAATTCCCGCGATTGCTCGAGGGCAATCATTCAGTGTCTCTATAAGGCCACAAGGTACAAATCCAGCCTCGAGCAGAGGGTTGGACCATAAGACCTTCCAGCCCTATAATTCTATGTTCTATAAACACAGAGATTATGAGTTAAACTGTTTTTTTCTGAATACCTTCAAGATATTTTTTACAAATTAGAGTGGTGAAGTGGGAACTATTTAGTCAGGTTTTCAAAGTCCTAGCAGCATATGGGAAAAGATATTTCCATCCAGTTATTATTATTATTATTATTATTATTAGATTTGTATGCCACCCCTCTCCATAGAGTATTGTTTTGTTTTGACCTTGGCCCAAAGCATTGAAGCTTAACGTCACAGCTGGTGCAGGGAATAAAGTCATGGATCTTCATCTTAAACACTGCTCTCATTATATATTAAAAACACAGTTATGTCAGAGGTGTATGGCTTACTCCACTAATATTGGACACTTGGTGCAGAGCTCAAAAAGAGTCAGCCATGATATATAAAGGGATAGATACGAATGTATGCAAATCTCAGTGAAGTTTCGGAAAACAGAGGTTGGTGAGATTTACAAGAGGTAGCACTATAATTAATAGTATAGTTTATTTTTCTCCAGGATTATCAACACAGGGTTATGTAAAGCAGTGAATAAATGCAAATGTGCTTCAGCTGTTCATAGGGAATGGTCGAGTTTAAAAGTCAGCTCCGGGGATGTGTGTGCGTGTGTGTGTATGCGCGCCTTTGAGTCACCATTGATTCCTTGTGATTTCCTGGACTGGCTCTCAAATAAGGTATTATATGTGAATGATACATAAGTGACTCAGGAAAATTGAGCCAATGGCCCTCAATCTTGTGAGCACCAGGGACCAGTGGCCCTCAATTTTCTGAATTTGCTGCTAGGCTTTGAAAACCTGAATAAGTAGTTCCCACTTCACCACTCTAATTTGCAAAAAATATCTTGAAGGTATGCAGCACCAGGGACTAGTTCCATGGATAAAGTTTTTTCTGCAGACTAGAGGGGGCATGGTTTTGTATGTTGCCTGCATCCTATGGATGGGGCTTTGCTTGTTTGGGTGCAGTTGCTGTCATGCCATGGCCCGGTGCCAGTCCATAGACTCGAGATTAGGGGCCCCTGAACTAGGGAGCTCAGTATGATGATTAGACTGTAATCCGTGGTAGTGCAGTGGTTACACGGCAGTTCTGCAAGGTCAACTCATTGCTCACTGCTTGACTCAGTCCTCCATCCTTCCAAGATTGATAAAATGAAAGCCCAGATTGTTGGTGGGGAAATGCTGACTTTGTAAACCACTTAGAGAGGGCTGTAAAGTATTGTGAAGCAATCTATAAGTCTAAGTGTTATTGCGGCTACTATTTTATAGTCACCTAAAAGCAAGATCACTGAAAAATAATGAAACATTACCAAATAGAATTGCATAGTAATAGTAAACTGGTGTGCTATCCAGATCATTCTGGTTAAAATCTCATCTGCTAAGATTAAAGTAAAATCAACCCCTCCTCCTAGCAATTACAGTCTGTGTCTAGTATGTCTGTGTTACTTTTTTGGCAACATTACAGAAGTTGTCAGTGATTACTTTTTTCCAGGATTTTTTTTCCAATTTCCCAATCTAATTTTCATCTGATAATCTCCTCTCCTAGTACTAATGAGTTCTGATCCTTTCCAGCTCTTTTGTCATCAAATATGGGCATGCAATGGAAGGATTATTATATTGCTCCACCATGCATATTTGTAGGGATTACTGTATACGATAACTCTGTAAATTAATCTGCTTTACATTTTAACATATCCCTATCAAATTCACACTTCCCAAATATGAATATACAGCATGTAATATACTGAATCTGTCAGTACTTACACATTACAAATGTGTAAGATGCAGTTTTCCAATTATTAAAATAAAAATAAAAACATTAGCGCATATTAATATACAAACAGAAAAACTGGTGGAAACGACATTTAACAAATAATATACAATAAAACCTCAATCACATTAAACTTGGCTTCATATCATTTGCAAGAATTAATGCCCTGGGTAATAATTATTATATTGTGACATAAATTAATGCAAATGACAAACATTGAGAGGAATCATTCACACTACTTTGAATACAATGGGATTTGTTGTTGTTTTTGTGAGACATCCAAATAAAATCTACACCCAGTGTATAAATGAAATCTATTAAACCAAAGATTTACTCTCTTGGACAGTATCTTCTGCACACCCAAGAGCAGCTGGCTAAGTAGGGCTGAACATTAATCTATATGGCTCCCTCTACTCAAAGACAAAGCTAGTCCTACAGCCAAAACAGGCAAAAGAAAAATAAATAGTGTAGATCAGTGATTTTCAACCTTTTTTGAGCCGCGGCACATTTTTTACCTTTACAAAATCCTGGGGCACACCACCAACCAAAATTACACAAAATGACACTCTAACACAGTACATATTATACATATAGTTAATAATATAGTACAGTGGTACCTCATCTTACGAACGCCTCTTCTAACGAACTTTTCAAGATACGAACCCGGTGTTTAAGATTTTTTTTCCTCTTCTTCCGAACTATTTTCACCTTACGAACCCAAGCAGCTGCTGTTGGGATGAAGGGGTTTCTTTCCCCCCCCTTTTTTGAAGAAAGAAAAGGGAGGGGCAGCTTGGAGGAGTAAAGATTTTGCATGCGTGCAAAGGCACTGAAACTGTGTCTTTTGAAGAAAGACCCACTCACCCTTTAGCCTAGCCTTGCTTCTTCCACCCGTCCCCTTTAGCTGCTCCTCCCTGCCCTCTGTTCGCCTCCCATCTAAAGTTTGGGATTTTCCTGAAGGATTTGCACGCATTATTTGCTTTTACATTAATTCCTATGGGAAACATTGTTTCATCTTACGAACTTTTCACCTTACAAACCTCCTCCTGGAACCAATTAAGTTCGTATGATGAGGTACCACTGTATATCACCCTCTGCAGGGACCTCTTATAAAAAGAAAAAGGTCAAATATCTATATACACCATCAGGATAGACATAACCAGCTGAGGCTGAGGCTTCATCTAGTGGTGGCAACATTTACCTCCAGTCCTGACCAGGATTAGAAATCGGGACCCGGGGGAGGAGTAGCAGCTTCAACTACTCGCCGTGGCCACACAATGACAAGTGTGCAGCAGCCTGAGCAGGGACCTTCCTGGGTGTGGATGAGAGGCGGCCTGCTATTGGTTCATCGCTAGTGGTCTGGATGAATCCTAGAAGGTGATTGGTCAGTGAGCGTTCCCTGTGTCTCCACTCTTCCTGTCGCTGATAGCTGGAGGGGTTGCGAGGGGAATGTTTATGTTCGGATGGAGGTGACTGGATAAATGGCCTCCGCGGGCCATATCTGGCACACTGGCCATAGTTTGGGGGCCCAGGTTTAATTTCCCCACGGCACACCTGACCATGTCTCACGGCACACTAGTGTGCCGCGGCACACTGGTTGAAAAACACTGGTGTAGATCATAAGATGCTAAAGCCTGTTGATATGGGGAAAAAGTTTGTATTTTCATTGATTCTCCAACAGTAGCCATCTAAAAAACTTGTTTTGCTGGATTTGGGTGTTTTTCCATCAATACCAGTCCACACGAAGTCAAAGTGTATTCTGTTCATGGAAAGGTTCCTTTTGTAAACAAAAGAGCCACCTTAGGGTCTAAGCCAGGGGTCCCCAAACTTTTTACACAGGGGGCCAGTTATACTTTTTTATTAACAAGTAAATTTAAACTTAAATCAACAAACTCCATTTCTCCTTCCTTCCTTCCCTCCTTCCTCTCCACTTCTCTCTTCCCTCTTCCTTTTCTCTCATTTGTTTCATTTTCCTCTCCCTCGTTCTTTTCCTCCATCATTTTCTCATTTTTCTTTCTCTCTCTCTTTCCATCTCTCCCTCTTCCTTTCTCTCTCTCTCTCTCCTTTTCTCTTTCTTTTTTTCTCTCTGTCCCTCTTTCTCTTTCTTTCTCTCTCTCTTCTCTCTTTCTCTCACTCACTCTCTTTCTAACTCTCCCTCTTTGAATCTCTCACACTTTATCTCTCTCCCTCTCTCTCTATTTCTCCCTCTTTCTCTCTCTTATTATATTGATTGGTAAAATCTCGTGTGCTGCCGCGGGCCAGTTAAATGACCTCACTGGGCCGCATCCGGCCTGCGGGCCATAGTTTGGGGACCGCTGGTCTAAGCCAGTGTTTCCCAACTGGTGTGCCGCGAGACATGGTCAGGTGTGCCGCGAAGAAAGCAGCTCAGCTTCTGGTCTCGAAACTTTTTGCGAAGAGCAAAAAGTTGTGAGAACGGAAGCTGAGCTTCCTTCTTAGCACCTTCCAAGTTTTCCGGCAACTGCAGCGCCCCGCCCGGCTGGAGCTTCCCTGGCAGCTGCAGCAGGTGAGCTTTGGGGCCTGGTGGGAGGGTAGCGGCAGCGGGAGGGTGGCGCGTAGCGGGAGGGTGATGGCGGCGGCAGCCGCAATGGGTAGTAGCCCCCCTCTCCCCCCTCTCTCCCTCTCTCTCTCAGCAGCCGCAGCGGGTAGTAGCCCTGGGGCAGCGGCAGAGTGGTCAGCTGTGAGGCGGAGCTCCGGAACAGCCATCGGTGCCTCCGTTCCGGAGCTCCGCCTCACAGCTGACGACCTTCCCGCCACCCCACGGTGCGGCTGCTGAGAGAAAGAGAGAGGGAGAGAGGGGGGAGAGAAAGAGATAGCAAGAGAGGGAGAGGGAGAAAGAAAGAGGGAGAGGGGGGAGAGAAAGAGACAGCAAGAGAGGGAGAGAAAGAGAGAGAAAGAGATAGCAAGAGAGGGAGAGAGAGAAAGAGAGAGGGGGGGAGAGAAAGAGACAGCAAGAGAGACAGAGAGAGAAAGACAGAGAAAGAGAGACATAGCAAGAGAGACAGAGAAAGAGAGAGAGAGAAAGAGACAGCAAGAGGCAGAGAGAGAGAGAAAGAGAGGCAGAGAGAGAAAGAGAAAGAGAGACAAAGCAAGAGAGACAGAGAGAGAAAGAGAGACATAGCAAGAGAGACAGAGAAAGAGAGAAAGAGAGACATAGCAAGAGAGGCAGAGAGAGAGAGAAAGAGAGTCATAGCAAGAGAGACAGAGAGAGATAGCAAGAGAGATAGCAAGAGAGAGAGAAAGAGAGACAGAGAGAGAGAGAAAGAGATAGCAAGAGAGACAGAGAAAGAGAGAGAAAGAAAGAGAGAGAATGAAAGAAAGATAGCAAGAGAGGCAGAGAGAGCAAGGGAGAGAGAAAGACATAGAGGGAGGGAAGGAGGGAGAGAGAAAGAGAGCAAAAAAGAGAGGAAGAAAGAAAGAAAGAGGGATGGAGAGAAAGAAGGGAAGGAAGGAAGAGAGAGAAAGAGGGAGGGAGAAATAGAGCGAAATGGAGGAAGAGATTTTTTTTGTCCAAACTTTTCTTTAGCCCCCCCACCCCTCACCCCCCACCGCGTTCAGTGTTCCCCAGGATTTTGAAAATATGAATAATGTGCCACGGCTCAAAAAAGGTTGGGAAACACTGGTCTAAGCCATTACGTATCTCTAACATTCTTAATTTCACACACACACAAAAGCAATAATTTAGTCTACGAAGAGGGGTGGCATATAAATCCAATTACCGGTAATAAAATAATAAATAATTTAATATGTGAAGGTTTACCTCGGGAAGTTGCTGCTGATACTGGGGACAGCTGCATTGGGGAAAAACTTAGGCCTCCGTTAAGTAACTGGCCATTGTTTGTTGAATTAGGGATTTGGACAACGCCATATTGGTTGATTTGGATTGGAGTGGTAAAAGTGACTACTGAGCCACTGTCTTGCAATGTTATTGCTTCTTCATTCTCTTCCCTCTTTACTTCCATGCTTGGTGCCAAGCCTTGGAAAGAGGCAGGCCCAGAATTGGGACTGTATGTTGCGGTGGGTGTGGGTGGTGTAATAGAATTGGACAGCGAAGTCTGGAGGATTTTGAAGTCTTTCACATCTTCTGCGGAAGGGACTAGCAGGTCGCCCATGGAGACTCCATTGCTCAAAGCACTGGGCAATGTTTTGAGCGGACTTGATGATACCGCCTGAGAAGACCCCACATTGAGGCCGTTGAGAAGGAGACCATTGGGGCCCTGAATGAAGGAAGTACCATTAAGAAAAACAGATGGATTGGGAGGCATCAGGTTTCCATTCAGTAAAACTCCTGAAGAGCTTAAGGATATTTTGGAGTTTCCAAGCTGCTGCATGTATACTTGCTCCATTGGGCTAGGGAGGCTTAGGCTGGTGCCGCCATCAGAGGTGCTGGCAAGGGAACGTGGAGACAAGTCCTCTTGCCCCTTGCTGGATTCATCTTCTGTGCTGGGATTACCATCCGACTCACTACAAATCAAGAGAGAAGCAACAAGTGAATTGATGCGGCATTTTTCACTGAATTTTTGAAATATTGAAAAGACTCTCACTGAATTCTTTTTTCATGAATGGGAGAAACAATTATCCTACCCACAGAAAACTAACAGATCAAGGAAAATAGCACAAGATTAGTCTCTGTTCTGTCGGGCTCTCTGGTAGAATCCTCCCAAAAATTCACAGGTACAAATTTCAGAGACACACACACGTTTGAAAATTCAAAACAATGTTCTTTATAATGAAAATTCACTTAAACTAAGCCCTCTTTTGTTATAGCAAAGAGCACTGGTCTCCAAACAAACTGGTAATTTATACAAGTCCCTTATCAGTCCTGTGATACTTAGCTTGCAGCTGTGAGGCAATTCACAGCCCTTCTTCTTTCACAAAGTGAAACACACTTTGCTCTGGTTTAGTTTCAAAGCAGGGAAAAATCAGCACCCAAAAAGTCAAAGTCAGTAAATCAGTCATGAAACACAAGGATCAGATAATCCTCCACAATGGCCAAACCCACAGGCTGCTATTTATAGCAACCTCACTAATTACCACAGCCCCACCCAACCACAGGTGGCCTCATTTTCTTTGATAATAATCTCTCAGTTGTTGCTGCCTATGCATCGCTCTCCTCATGCATGGCTGTATCATTAACTCTTGTTCTGAATCCAAGGAGGAGCTAGATAATTGATCTCCTTCTGAGGTGTTTGCCACACTCTCCTCCTCCCTGTCACTCATGTCTTCTTGGTCAGAGGAGCCTTCATCATCAGATTCCACCAGGGGCAAAACAGGCCTGCAGCATGTGGATGTCTCCCCCACACCCACAGTCCTTGGGGCAGGAGCTGGGCCAGAGCTAACCACAACAGTCTCTATGAGGATTCCCGTTTTCCATATATAAGCTGCTTATGAAAAGAAAAAAAATAACTAAATAAAAATTTCTCAATCATGGTACCGCCGTCCTATGTATTTCTATGTTAAAGAAAAAGACTCAATTTTTTTTAAATTATTAGTGACTAAATGCAAATATCCATGTAGGTTTTCTCAGCAACAATATAGAAATGCTTCCTGCCAGCATGCTTTGCTACTTCCCAGTATAGCCTACAATGTTGATGCTGCCTGATGATATTAAGCAGGTGTGAGCCTCTTTAGTTTCCAAGCCCAGGCATCTACATCAATCAGCTACTGCCACTTGGTGAGATATGCCAGCCTACTCAGAAATAAACAAACAAACAAAGGAGCAAGCAAGCGTTACTTCCATAGTCCTGCACACAGAATTGCAACTTTATAGTGGAATTCTATATAGTAAGTATATTATACAGAGGTTGCCATATGCAAAGTGACTTGCTCAGAATAGAATAGAATAGAATAGAATAGAATAGAATTCTTTATTGGCCAAGTGTGATTGGACACAAAAGGAATTTGTCATAGGGTATAAATAAGCAATCGGGAAGCAATCAATATTAATATAAATTGTAAGGAATTGCATTTTAAGGTTGAAAATGTTTAGATGCCAAATATGACATGATTTTTTAAATCTACTCTCAAAACATTCCTCAAAATTCCAAGTATCCTACCAGATCAGAAAGGCTGGAGGTCTTATTCTAGATTTTATTAGATCTATTTATTTATTTGTTAGATTTGTATGCCGCCCCTCTCTGAAGATTCGGAGTGGCTCACAACAATAAAACACAGTACAAATCCAATGATTCAAAACAATTAAAAACCCTTAATATAAAAACAATCATAAATCCCAGACAAACCATGCATAAAACGGAACGGCCCGGGGGAATCAATTTCCCCATGCCTGATGGCAGAGGTGGGTTTTAAGGAGTTTGTGAAAGGCAAGGAGGGTGGGGGAAGTCCTGATCTCCAGGGGGAGTTGATTCCAGAGGATCGGTGCCCCAACAAAGAACACTGTTCCCCTGGATCCCACCAGATGACATTGTTTCGTCGACAGGACCTGGAGAAGGCCAACTCTGTGGGACCTAATTGGTCGCTGGGATTCGTGCGGCAGAAGGCGGTCCCGGAGATATTCTGGTCCGATGCCATGAAGGGCTTTATAGGTCATAACCAACACTTTGAATTGTGACCGGAAACTGATTGGCAACCAATGTAGACTGCGGAGTGTTGGTGTGACATGGGCATATCTAGGAAAGCCCATGATTGTTCTCGCAGCTACATAGATCAAGGGGGTCAAACTCGATTTCATTGTGGGCCACATCTGTGGCGGCCCAAGCATTCTGTTAGCAAAAATGGGCTCCCGAACTCTGTTTTCAACTATGATGGAATCTTGCAACCCTTGGTCAGTGAAAATGGAACTCAGAAGGACGGCCCATGGCACTCCCGAGCTCTGCTTTTTCTGGCAGAGGCACTGCTTACTGGTCCTTTGCTATTTCCAGGCTGGCTCTATGGGCCCAATCTAAGCACCCCGTGGGCATTGCCAAGAGAAAGATGGAAGACATGAGACCGAACAATGCAGAAGACCTGAAGGCTGCTATTGAAGCATCCTGGTCTTCCATAACACCTCAGCAGTGCCACAGGCTGATAGTTTCCATGCCATGCCGCATTAAGGCAGGAATTGCTGCAAAAGAGGCCCAAACCAAGTACTGAGTAGATATGCATGCTTATACTTTTTAGAGATCTGATATTGTCCTATGTACAATCCTTGTTTTATTGATCGCATGTAATATTCTAATTTTCTGAGATGGTGGATTTGGGGGTTTCATGAGCTGTACCCCATAATCATCACAATTATGGAAAAATCACGGCTTGAACTATGTTGCCTTGCATGTAATGAGTCTCTCTCATATATTAAGTTTCATTACTGAAATAAATGAACATTTGCACAATATTCTAATTATTTGAGTTTCACCTGTACAATAATATATAGAAAAGAATGAAAGAATAATTGTTATAAAAGAACAAAAGAAATCTTACATGATTTTTAGGGAACTTTGATAATTCAGAACCCCGAAATTTAATGTTAAATGTTTAACTTGATTAATATGTCCACTTCTATACATCAATACTGGACAATTTAGAGAAAGGCAACCAGATGATCAGAGAATAATGATGATGATGATGATGATGATGATGATGATGATGATGATGATGATAATAATAATAATAATCACCACCACCACCATCATCATCATTAATTAGATTTCTATGCTGCCCTTCTCCTGGGACTCAGGGTGGCACACAATTAGAAACAAAGGCTTATGAAGACAGAGAATGAAAAAACTAGGAATGCTTTGCTAACAGACTTATTCCTTATTATTCCAGGGTTCAAAATTAAAAATAGAAAGACAACTTGTGATTGACCATCAGAAAAAAATATGCAACAACTAGAATTTTGGAGTATACAATGCTACGAAGTATAATACACACCCTCCTTTTGGGGGAAGTAAAACAAGGAAAGAAAATTGCTTCTATCTTTGTCTCCCAGCAATTTGCCTCCTTACAGCAAACAGCCAAAAGCCTGTTTCAGTTTAACTTTCAGCACAGCCTGATTAGCAGAAGGGGAAAAAAAATCTGCCTCTGCCTCCCTGCAGCAAGTACTTCTCCAAGTAGTATATTCAAGTACGGTAATATTAGTTTCAGAAACGGTGTCCTATTTTCAGGACAATATATTTAAATGCAAACCTAATGAAATATATACTAGAAAACCAATTTACCTAAACAGAATGATCATGGCTGTGCAAAAAAAGCAATGGGAACAAAAGTGATTTCCAGCTGGTTTTCCCATTGATCTGGTTTATGGGAAGCTGGCAGAGTGTGTTGGAAATCACAATCACCTGACACGGCTGACTACAATAACACTGTAGCAGCCACAACTTTGCAAATACAACTGGTGGGAATATTCTTGAAATTTCAATGCACATTTGTTTATTTATTAAACTTCTATGTTACCCATCTCACTTAGAGGTGACTCTAGCTGATTTACAACCAAAGGAAAACAAATGGTTAATCTGGACCAAAAGTTAAAGAAGCGGAATTGTCAGGGAATGTTTGCATATAAAATAATGCTGCAGCTTCAAAGGACGATTTTGGAATACAAGCATGCCTGATATTTTAAAACGCCATTTATACTTCTAGTTTCAAAAGTTTTCACTAAAATGCATGTGAGGATTCCTATTCTTATAAGGCTATTAAAACAGTTTCTTTACTTTATTTGATTAGCCAGCCAAATTTAAGTACTTTGCCAGTTCCACTGATTTAAGGCCATAGTACATAACTCTCTCACTGAGGTTCATAAAAACCTGAAAGCACTTAACTTTGGCTGGATTATATCCAAACTATTTAGATAATAGGTGGATTTAAAAGAAAGACTCTCTTCACAATCAGCATCAGACATTAGCCATGGGCCACTTGCTTGTATGTACCTAGGAAAGAAAAGAGCTGCAAAGATTAACATTCTTAATGTGTTTCTACAGCATCTTCCTCAAAGACAAAGCGTCGTATTACTCCTTCAATAGTGTTGAAAGGTTTCTAATTACTGCAGTGTGCAGCTTTTTACATCAGACAATTTTCATGAAGGAATAAGCTGATGTTTGCTTAAAAAAATGACAAAATGTATGCTGCAGTTATCTTTTATGTGGTTGAATTATCCACTATGGGTGGATTCCTACAACATGTGGCTAACTCAAGATTACATTAGTCACATAATCAAGCACAATGTGTGAACCTAATCTGATAAATCATGATGTGGTAAATCATACTGTGGTTTGTTTAGCTTTGACTGTGTGCTATGGGAACCCAGCAATTTTGATTTGCATAAAGCCATGGCTTAATGAATTGCAAAAATTCACCAGATAATGATTTGTTGAATAAATTATAAACAATCCACAGCCGGGATCAGCAAAGGAACCTCAGCTCTGGCAGAAAGGTGAGAAAATTGACCAATGATACATACCAATAATTTTATATCCTTTCAGAATAAATAATTTTGTTTGTTTGTTTGTTTGTTTGTTTGTTTATTTATTTGATTTGATTTGTATGCCGCCCCTCTCCAGAGACTCGGGGCGGCTAACAGCGACAATAAAACAGTGTACAATAGTAATAATAATACAAATGCATAAATAAAGTAATACAGCTTGGTTTTCATTCTTCCCTATTTGTTTCCTGAATGCATCTCCCCAAAGAGACAAAAACTATATAAAAAAGTACCGTAATTCCGGACATTAACAAAAATAATTAGACTAGAGAATTTTACTTCTTTAATTTAATGTCACTCTTATATTCTTGGAATGCTAGGATAAATTTCTTGCCTCTCAAAGCACTCCTACCTATGGTTCAGGGAACTATATGATTAATTCTGCCTGCTCAGCAAGATTGCTTAGAATAAGAGTCCAAAGAAGTTGCAATGTATAGTAATTCATGTTCAAAACTTGTATTGATCTGCTATTCCAAAATTCAAAAAATGTTGCTGGATCTTTGCAAACCTTGTTATGTGTATCAGCAAAAATAAATTGCTGATTTATGCTGTGGTGACACAGTAGTTAGAATGCAGTATGGCAGGTTAACTCTGGGCTTACTATTAAGTAAGGCAAAAGTTAGCAACACAGAAAAGAAGAGAAACCATTACAGTATGACATGCTCCTGTTACACACACAGGATTGAAACGAGCCCCTTACTTTCAGGATATAAATACCAAATAATTCTGTAATAAATACCAAATAATTCTACCAATATCACAGTAAGCCAAATGCAAAATTACCAACATTCATTATGGTATGAAAAAGAAATAATAGATTGATAGGGATCATAACAATGTATTTAATGCCCATCCATACATGTTGACGGAGAATTTCTTGCTTATATGGAGAAAAATGCTGAATTTTTTTTAATGCATTGGTTCCAGTGCTAGTCAAGTATTGTGAAATCTATCAGCTCTTCTATTCACTATGAAAGAAGTGTCTAGCACACACAGCTTGTGCTTATAACATATCTTTTTCAGGTATCTCATGTGTACAATACAGCAAAGTTCATTTCACTCATCCTTCTGTCTCTTTATCCAGGTGCTTTTAGAAAGCCTGCAGAAAAGGTATCAATACTGCAATATCTGCTATTCAATAGCAGACAATTTCTATAAATGGACATTTAACACGGATATTCAAGCTAATAGTTCTTCAATTAGATCAGTGATTTGATTTGGTCCCTTAAAAGTACAGTATGTATATGTGTGTGTGTGTGTGTGTGTGTGTGTGTGTGTGTGTGTGTATATATACCGTGATCCCTCGTTTTTTTGCTGGGGATGCGTTCCAAGACCACCCTTGAAAAACGAATTTCCAGGAAGTAGAGGAAATTGTTTTTTAATGTATTTAACAAGTATTTGGACTTTTAAAACCCACCCTTTGCATTAAACAGTCATTCTATAATGTTTCTCAGCTGGAACTACATGTGATATCCTACCAGTTTCTTTAATAGAGTACAGTAGTACTGTAGAAGAATTTTATGAATTTTTAATGGATTTAAAATTTTCAATGGATCTCCCTTTGAAAGCCCGTGAAATAGAGAATCCATGAAATAAGAAACGTGAAGTAGCGAGGGATTACTGTATGTATGTATTTATTTATATTTCTATGCCGCTCAATTCTCTAGGGCAGTGATGGTGAACCATTTTTTCCTCGGGTGCCGAAGGCGTGTGTATGTGTGCTATCACGCATGTGCGAGTGCCCACCCCCATAATTCAATGCCTGGGGACAGTGAAAATGGCCTCCCCCACCCTCCTGGAAGCTTCTTTGGACTTCTGGTGGGTCCTCCCCAGGCTTCAGAGCCATCCCCTCAGAGACTCTCCAGAAGCCAAAAATGCCCTTCCAGAGCCTTCACTTGAGCCAAAAATCAGATGGCCGGCACGCACATGCACATTGGAGCTGAGCTATAGTAACGGCTCATGTGCCAGCAGATATGGCTCCGCGTGCCATCTGTGGCACCTGCACCATAGGTTCACCTTCACTGCCCTAGGGCAATGGTGGTGAACCTTTTTTTGCTTGGGGGCCAAAAGGGCACATGCATGCACGATAGCATACATGTGCATGCCCACACCCATAATGCAATGACTTTCCCCCTCCAAATGTGTGTGCAAAACCTCCCCACTGCCCCTCCCACACATGCGCACAGCCCTCACTGAAGCCTCCATTGGGCCTACTGGAAATTCATTTCCAAACTTCCAGTAGGTCTGTTCGATCTATTTTTCGCCATTCACGAACTCTGGAGGCTTTCTTAAAGCCTGGGCAAGGTGAAAACGGCCTCCCCTGCCAAAAATCAGCTGACATAGCGCAATGCCTCACTTGCCCTCAGATATGACTCCGAGTGCCACCTGTGGCACGCATGCCATTGGTTCGCCATCAGAGTGGCTCACAGCAACCATCCTGACTCTTAATGGCAAATTATGTAAATTCAGCATGACCAAGAGTCATTTTGGTCACCTGGGTAAGGCTCCAGGCTAGAAACCAGGAGACTCTGAATTCTAATCATGCCTTAACCACCTTGAATCCTCAGAGAGGGGTGGCCTATAAATCCAATAAATGATGATGATGATGATGAAAGCTGGCTGGGTGATTTTCGATCAACCTCACTCTCTCAGCCCCACTCACCTCACAGGGTTGTTTTTATGGGGGAAATAGGACAAAAAAGTAGTATTAGACTACTGCCTTATTTATAAAAGTAATAGAAATAAATACTAATCAATAAAGACTTCTGTGAAATAGGTGGTTTTTGTTTTGTTCAACTTTGCATCTGACAGCTTTATTAGGCTTTCCTGTGTTCTAGGGCTACGGGCTACAAGAATGGTGGAAGGTCTTAAGCATAAAACTTATCAGGAAAGACTTGATGAACTCAATCTGTATAGTCTGGAGGACAGAAGGAAAAGGGGGGACATGATCGAAACATTTAAACAGGTTAAAAGGTTAAATAAGGTTCAGGAGGGAAGTGTTTTTATTAGGAAAGTGAACACAAGAACAAGGGGACACAATCTGAGGATAGTCAAAAGCAACATGAGAAAATATTATTTTACTGAAAGAGTAGTTGATCTTTGGAACAAACTTCCAGAGACGTGATTGGTAAATCCACAGTAACTGAATTTAAACATGCCTGGGATAAACATATATCCACCCTAAAGATAAAACACAGGAAATAGTATAAGGGCAGACTAGATGGACCATGAGGTCTTTTTCTGCCGTCAATCTTCTATGTTTCTATGTTCCTAGGATAAAGGGGAGGAAGATTTTTCCCAGGGAAAAATCCTAGGGAAAGATGGAGGCAGAAGCTGGGACTAACATTTTGTTCTTTTATTAAGTGGAATTGCTTCTAGTATTAAACCAAAGGAAAACAGCAGCCAAGCCAAGATCTGGTAATCAGCATAATAGACATCCAATGCAGAAGAATAAAGCAATATCCAGACTGTCAAGATTCCCCAAATGGCAGTGGCTGGTTTCAGACACAACAGGCCACTAATGGCATCTTGGACTGATGAATTTACCACCATTATGAGAGAAGGACCAAATTGTGTTAGCTGCCTTCAATCCTGAGTATTTCTCAAGGGAAGAAGGAACAGCACAGCAGGGGAGGGGAAGAAAAAGGTTATTGTAGCCAAAGCAGATCAGAGGGGGATAGCCATGCAAATGAAAGAGGAATCAGTTGTTTTTGTTTGATTACTTTCATTTTGCAAAATTGTATAAATATAACTAAGGAGAGGGGCAGCATAAAAATCTAATATATTATTATTATTATTATTATTATTATTATTATTATTATTATTATTTTATATACATCTCTATAAAAAGGCATCTTTTTTTCTGGAAGGACTAGGGAAGTGATACCAGAAACATACAAAAATTAACCCATAAGCAAAAATTAACCCATAAGCAATAATTAATGCACTGCAAAATAAGTAGGTATCTTCTCTTAAAAGAGAAGTTGATTATATTCCAAGGGAGTTCATACTATCATGAATGTTGCTAACAGCTGAAAGCAGTCTATTCTTAGACAGGAAAGGGACAACAGTTCATATTTCTATAAGGAAGGCAAAAAGAGCCAGTTAATTATCATGATTACAGTGGTTATGTTCATACAATTTATTAATCTATGGTTAGGTGAGCTATAGTTTAAATTAACCCAGCTGTCTGTGTTTGAAGAACTCTTAGAACTATAAACTTATCATGCAGGTTTATTTTTAACACATATAAAACCACAAACTAGCCACTAGCCAACCATTATTTAGCCACTTGTAATATACAAACTTCTCCAAAATAAAACTAGGGAAATCTAGGCTGAATTTCCCATTCAGCCACAAAGCTTATTGAATATATTCACATAACTAATGAAGCCAGGTATAAATGTAGCAGTTTATTTACATGATGTACAAATATCAGTTTTAATTTGAAGTTCAGCTTTTGAGAATTGCTAATTTATTGGTTATGATTCAGAATGTCTGAACAACCACTTTATGAACTACATAGCTAATAATTTCATTGCTATTTTGTGAATGCAAAGTATTAGTAGCTTGGTCTATCCATCATGTTAGCTGATCGTATATCACAACTGATAAGGTTTGATAGAATAATATTATTCTTTTGCTGAGTGCATGAACCAAGGTTATATGTTTCAAGGATAATAACTGCTTACTCTTTTAAATTGCAGAGATGATGCTTTTACATAAAAAGAATGTGTGTCTTTGTCCTTGTGCACAAGCCAACAGTTATTGGCTGGTGATCATTACAGTCAGTGTGCTGGTAGTGAACCAGTCAATTGATTGGACTTATAGATGCTGTAGAGGTTAGGTGTCCATCATTTGGCTTGGGCCACATATAAAATATGTAATAATTTTAATGTTAATAATAATTTGTATTATTATTGTTATTAATTACAATTGTATCACCACAGCCAGCTGTTTTGTTGGATTTGGCATTAATTCCTACATAGAAACATAGAAGTCTGACGGCAGAAAAAGACCTCATGGTCCATCTAGTCTGCCCTTATACTATTTTCTGTATTTTATCTTAGGATGGATATATGTTTATCCCAGGCATGTTTAAATTCAGTTACTGAGGATTTATCTACCAAGTCTGCTGGAAGTTTGTTCCAAGGATCTACTACTCTTTCAGTAAAATAATATTTTCTCATGTTGCTTTTGATCTTTCCCCCAACTAACTTCAGATTGTGTCCACTTGTTCTTGTGTTCACTTTCCTATTAAAAACACTTCCCTCCTGGACCTTATTTAACCCTTTAACATATTTGAATGTTTCTATCATGTCTCCCCTTTTCCTTCTGTCCTCCAGACTATACAGATTGAGTTCATGAAGTCTTTCCTGATACGTTTTATGCTTAAGACCTTCCACCATCATCATTTGTTAATACTCTATCCAAACAGTTGGGTTGGCAATATATTAACAAGCCAACAATGTATGGTTGTATGTATTGATGTAATATAGCTTTAAAATGTATGCTATGTTCTGATTGGCTGTAGTATTGCATGTTGCCATAAGAGGAAGCTAGAGATCATGGCTTACTCTCTCTGTTGTTTCATTTTGATTGACTCCTTCTCTTGATAGTGATCTCTATGTTATGCTCTGTTAATCTCTCTGATATTCTGATGTATTTGTAAGACATAATATCTTTGTTGAATGTATATGACAAAGATAAACTGGTAAGAAGATTATTGTACTTCTAGAGATTGACTAATTTGAATGTATATGACCTGGACTGTTTATTTGGACTGTGCTATTTTTTAAAGTAAACACCAAATGCATTTTAACGTATCTGTGTGACTGGATAATTACTCATATCTACTGCAATATCCCGTTTCTATGTGCATGTCTTTGATAACTCAAGAGTTGCTCTGCACACACCATTATTATTATTATTATTATTATTATTATTATTATTATTATTATTATTGATACCTAGGATGCTGGCAGCAACCTGTATCAACCATCAGCACTAGACAATAATATTTGTGATACATTTTTAAATGTTCAGTTGACTGAGTTTCATGTTTAATGAATAAAAGGTAACAATAATAATAATAATAATAATTGTTGTGGTTCCGTCTGAGGCCCCTCAGGGAACGGCTGACCTTCTGTCGGTTTCCAGCTCAGAGGGAGAGGCTGAGGAACAGGAGGTGCAGACAGACGAGGAGGAGGAATCCCAGGCTGAAGAAGAGGGAGGACAGCCAGAGTCCCACCAGGGGGAGCTCTCCCCAGCAAGCAGCCTGGATTCCTTAGAGGAAAGTGCACAAGCCATAATTGATCTGCGACAACGAAGAGCTACTCAGAGACGGAATCAATTGGCTAAATACTTTCAGCATTAAAGTGGCAACAGCTGGGTTTGGGTGTGGTGCTCTTGGGAAAGGCTAAAAGGCAGACCCACCCTTCCTGGCTTGTGGAGTTTTATCTTTGAGAGTCGTGGGACCTGGCTGTGAACTTTGGCGTCTTGGAATCCTGGTTTGTGCCTTTGACTATTGAAACCTTGGGGGGGGGGGGTGCCAGCAAGAAGCTTGCTGTATTGTCTGGACATCAGGACCCTGCTGTAACGTATTATAGCCTGTCTGTTGGGAAGAACAGGTTTTCCTCTGTGCTTATTTTTTCCAGCTATAAAATACTTTTGGCTTTTACCAGAGTGTCTGGCTGTTTTTTCCAGTTGGTGTTGAGGTCTGGGGGAACCCAGACAGAACAAATAATAATAATAATAATAATAATAATAATAATAATAATAATAATAATAATAATAATAATATAAAATAAAATAAATATAATAATAAAAATAAATAAAAAACAAACATGCCAAAATACTTTGGGACTTTTAAATTCAAACTAACAAGGTTTTGGAACACAATACACCGGATCTCACCATTGTAGAAAAGAAAAAAAGTGTGAATCATTGATATACATTGATCACCAGGTGACAGACGAACTGATGAAAAACAACAAGAAAAACTTAGCCAATATCAGGACCTTCTCTGTGGCGGCCCCGACCCTTTGGAACCAACTCCCCCCAGATATCAGAGTTGCCCCCACCCTCCTAGCCTTTCGTAAGCTCCTTAAAACCCACCTCTGTCGTCAGGCATGGGGGAATTGACATATTCCCTCCCCCTAGGCTTATAAAATTTATGCATGGTACGCTAATATGTATGATTGGTTTTAATTTGTGGTGTTTTTTAAATTAACTTAAATATTAGATTTGTTTTACATTGTATTGTTATTGCTGTGAGCCGCCCCGAGTCTGCAGAGAGGGGCGGCATACAAATCTGATTAAACTTAAACTTAATCTTAAAATCAAACTACGACTCTGGCATAAACCAGTAGAGTTTATCCCAGTGGTAATCATCACACTGGGTGCTGTGCCAAAAGACCTCAGCCGGCATTTGAAAACAATAAACATTGACAAAATCTCGATCTGTCAGTTGCAAAAGGCCACCGTACTTGGTTCTGCACACATCATACAAAACTAAATCACATAGTCCTAGACCCTTGGGAACTTTTCAACTTGTGATATTGTGATACAAAATCCAGCATTTGCTGTGTTTTACTGTTTTTTGTGAATAAAATAATAATAATAGAACTTGTGGGCTACTAGCTGTCCAAGGACCGCATGGGGCCTGCAGGACATGGTTGGGTCATGGCTGTTATAGACCATCTATTATGATCTAAAACAAGTTGAAACTGTGAGCAATGACCCCGATCTCTATAAAATAGCATTGCTATAGCCAGAATTTAATTTTAATTTAAAACAATCTAATTTTTAATGAACTTTCTTAAGTCCACAACATGGCAATATTGATGGAAACAGAAAGAGAAGGCAAGTGATAAAGTGGATGGGTGGAATCAAAGAGATGCCTTGGTGTGTCCCTCGAAAAGCAAGCAGTTATTACAAAGCTCAGGATGGCAAGTATTTGTCTATGCAATTTTGATGAGTCAAACCCAACTTGGCAGATCCTAGCTAAACAAAAGAAATGTTTATAAAAAGAGAAAATGCAATGTACCCTACATGATAAAGATTGGCCCTGGTTTATGCTCCTTTCCAAAAGCTTGGAAAGGACAAAAAAACCCACACCAAGATGCTTTTAAAATGGAAAATACCCAGGATCTTAATAATAATTTTACCCACCAAAGGAAAACTGTTTTCAAAAGCTCGGCAAGACCCAGAAGGTAATTATCTCATTAACATCACACACTCTCTCCGCAAGCCCCTTTATTCTTTTAGGAGCTGTGGCAAGTCCAAACATCCACACATGCCTTCAGCCTTCTGTACCCTCCACCTGGCTAGCATTTGCTGACTGGCTTTCCTTGGTCTCACTTCTGACTTGCCATTTGTGCATTTGATGTCTTTGCTCCAAAGATGCAAAGAGGCTGGGATCAGCACAATTGTGCCCTTACTTGAAAATAGAGGTCTTTGATGCTTAAAACAAAACAAAACAGGGCAGGCAGCGATTTTTCCTGTCTTCAGTCAATCCCCATAAAAAGGAAGAAGGAAGGGAGGGAGGTACCTTGTGCAGAGGAATGTTACCTGGCTATTATTGCAAGACAGATGATTATCTGGGGTGACCTCTTGTCAGACAGCTTTTCTGTCCTTTTAAAAAGTTAGTATTTGGAAGGCCCTAAGCCAGGGGTCTTCAAACTTAGCAACTTTAAGACTTGTCTTCAACTCCCAGAATTCTGGCTGGAGAATTCAGGGAGTTGAAGACCACAATCTTAAAGGTGCCAAGTTTGAAGACCTCTGACTTTTGTATTTCTCAGAATGGTCAAACCAGTATTTCCCAATCATGACAGCTTGAAGGTGTATGGGCTTCAACTTTCAGAATTGGCTGGGAATTCTGGGAGTGGAAGTCCACACTTCTTAAAGTTGTGCTGTTTGGTTTTTTAATTATGATAGGGTTTTTAATTATTTTTAATATTAGATTTGTGCCATTATAATATTGTTTTTATCGTTGTTGTGAGCCGCCTCGAGTCTTCGGAGAGGGGCGGCATACAAATCTAATAAATTGAATTGAATTGAATTGCCAAGAGCAAAAACATGCAAATATTACATTTTAGTGATCGAAACATTTAAATATGTTAAAGGGTTAAATAAGGTTCAGGAGGGAAGTGTTTTTAATAGGAAAGTGAACACAAGAACAAGGGGACACAATCTGAAGTTAGTTGGGGGAAAGATCAAAAGCAACGTGAGGAAATATTATTTCACTGAAAGAGTAGTAGATCCTTGGAACAAACTTCCAGCAGACGTGGTTGGTAAATCCACAGTAACTGAATTTAAACATGCCTGGGATAAACATATATCCATCCTAAGATAAAACACAGGAAATAGTATAAGGGCAGACTAGATGGACCATGAGGTCTTTTTCTGCCGTCAGTCTTCTATGTTTCTATGTTTCTAGTAATATTCAAGTCTTAAAAGTGCCAAGTTGGAAGACTTTTGCCCTAAGCAGCTCCCTGGAGCTCTAGAAGGGATTTCTGCAGCATCAGGAATTATGTCGGTAAATTTAGTTGGAAAATAAAAAAGACCTACAGATAAGATTTCCCCAAAGGAAGACTGAATAAACAAACTGTGCCAAGTCCTGTTTGCATATTCACAAGTGCTGGATTCACTAGGCAATACCATAAATTACCATACCTCCCTATGGCTGGGCATGATGTGAAACTACAGCCACAGAGTTCTCTGGCTCCAGTGGAGAAGCCAGCTAAAAAGACATCTGGCAGGTTGCTTAGAATCATAAACTGTGGAAGACCCTGTTCCCATCTTCTGAGGACATAAACCTGATCCATAATCAAGTTTCACAACAAGAAGAGCAAAGAAGTCACCAACCAAGAGTGATTTGGGGGGGGGAGAGAAAGGCTCACTAGCCAAGCCGATGAGCTTCAAGTTTCAGTTTTTTTGCTTCCTGGGTGACATAACCTGGGAAATAATTATCGCTGTCAAACAAAATGAGTGGGGAAACAATTTCCTCCCAATCTCCAAACACAAAGGAATGGTCAAGCTACAGAATAAACAAACAAACAAATAGATTAAAAAATAATAATAAAAATAAGAATAGGAATTATATAAGGGATGTTGAATCTACACAAGCAGCATCCTAGGAAGAAACAGAATTTTCCAGCTGTTAAGGAGAAGGTTGCCTGAAGACCTAGAGAAAAGATTTGGCCCAAAGGAGAAAGAGAAGGAAAGACCCAAAATACTAGCTGGACATGCAGCAGGGAACAATGTTGTAGAACATGGCAATGAGGTGCCTAGGACAAAGCACCAGGGGTTACAAAGTTTTTAATTTTTTTGCAGAAAGAGGACACATCTTGGGCAAAAGCACTAGAGGATCTGAGCTACAAAGAACTCTTGAGGATTAGGGAAAGAAAGGTTTGTGAAAGTCTGGGGAAGCTATGTCCTCAGGCAGATTTTTAAAAAAAGATTACAAGGAGAAATGTGAGCCGAAAAATGTGGGGTGGAGACCTTGGAGACACACTGTGAGAGAAGATGGGGACAAAATTATGTCTAAAGGATCAAACAACCTATTAGTTTACTGTCAAACAATCCCTTTTTCCTTGAATCCAGCAACTAAGAAGCAGAAACGTGGAAAGAGGATAAGCCAAGGTTGGGAGTGGTAGCCTGCAAAGAAAGGGGCTGCTGAAGGTAAGCGCCATATTTGCTAGGAATGAAAGCCAGGCAAGGACAGAGGGCAAGGGAGGGGGAAGGAGGGAGGGAGGCAGACAGGAGGGGAAGGAAACAGGAAGAGCAAGAAAGAGGCAAGGTGTTAGATTGAGGCAAATTGCTCTGGTGGGAATGAAACAAAGCCAGACCAGGAGGTTAGAGAAAGCAGCAAGGCAGAAGGCCTGGGGGAGGCCCAAGAATTGAGGCCCAAGGATAAGAGTTTGGGAAAGCAGCAGCAGAAGCAAACCAGGTGTCTTCCTTGGAGACATGTTGGTTTGTTTTTTAAGAAATCTTTGCCACGGCCCCAAATTCCACAGGCAGCCTTAGAGAAGAGGGGACTATTTGCACTCCAGTCAACAATGCAGGAAGGGTTGTAATGATGACCTGCACTGCAGGGATGTTGTGAGGTTTACCAAGCATATATCTATCTATATCTATCTTTAGATATATCTGTCTGTCTGTCTGTCTGTCTGTCTCTATATATAGAGAGAGATTATCTATCTATCTGTCTGTCTGTGTGTGTGTGTGTGTGTGTGTGTGTCACATTTTTGCGACAGAAATCCGACAGAAAAAAACATACTACAGTATATATTTCTGTCAAATCACTAAAGGATGAAAGCTGAAAGAATGAGATACATACATACAAAGCTGAAAGGATGAGATCCTGTGGTCTAGAAGTTAATTCTCTGCCTATGGCTACAACAAGGCCAAAATAGATCTATACTAGTCTCCCTTCATTTTCAAATTCAACAGAAATATGTTACATACATACATACATACATACGAAGGACTTTGAAAGGATATGAGATGGCATAAGCAAAGAAGGATTAAATACCCAAGGAAAAACAGAAGTCAAAAGGTAGAGAAGGTACCAGAAGAGATGGAAGAGGATGTAAACCAAAAGGAAAGTGTGGAATTGACTAAACTCAGGAGAGGATGGGGCTCATGTCAAGTCTCACTATATGCCTCTATCTGCTAAGGGTCATTTATTTCAGACCCTCCTGGTTTTCTTTAAATAAGGCCTTAAAGCTTGGCTTGGTTCCCCCAGGGGGTTAAGTAGCACCAGAGGCCAATCTAGCAAATGTAAGTGGTTTCAGATCTCCTACATTGTTTCTGTTGTTTTACACACTGTTGGTTTTTAACCTTTAGTCCACCAGCTAGAGTTATTGTTGGGGTGGTGGCGGCTGGGGGTGGATAACAGAATCTTTTTAAACCAGTGTTTCTCAACCTTGGCCGTTTGAAGATGTGGACTTCGCTGGCTGGGGAATTCTGGGAGTTGAAGTCCGCACATCTTCAAACGGCCAAGGTTGAGAAACACTGGTTTAAACCTTTAAAGCTGATTCGAACAGAGATTTTGAACATGCGCAGCGAGTTTTCCTTCCTCGGAGGAATTTCTGAGGGGAATTTCTCCTGGAGCTTTCATTTGCTCTGCTTTCCCGCCATGCCCCCCCCCCCCACTCGCGTGGAAGTTAAAAGGCTCCCGTGGCGTGGGGGGGGGGGTTAAAGCCGTTCCCGCGGACACGCGGCCGCCTCTCTCGCTCTCTCTCACCTTTTGGACTGGGGCTCCGCCGGGTTGCGATCCCGTTGCCGCCGGTTTTTGAACCAGTTGCTGACCTGCGTGAGGGAGAGGCCGGTGACTTTGGCCAAGTGGCGCTTCTCGGCCGGAGACGGGTAGCGGTTCTGCTTGTAGAGCTCCTTGAGGGCGTTGCGGGACTTCTCCTTGAAGCAGTAGACCGTCTCCTCGCCGTCCCAGATGGTGCGGGGCAGCGGGAATTTCCTGCGCAGGCGGTACTTGTCGACGGCGCCCAGGGGCCGGCCGCGGGCCCTCTCCGCCTCGGTGTAGCGCGCCTTGTACCAGAGCTCCTGCAGGAGCGGGTGGTTGGCGGCGTCGAAGCTGTGGCCCTCCAGGATCCCGTAGAGCTCGGCGTAGAGTCCCTGGTGGAAAGCCACCAGCGCCCGGGCTTTGAGCAGGCTCTCGTTGCCACGTAGCAGGTCGCTCTGAGGCAGCGACCACAAGAACCGGGCCAGGCGGTCTAAGTTCCCGCCTTGCTGCAAAGCCTCGCAGACGCAAGCGACGTGGTCCGGGGAGAAAGCCAGCAGAGCCCGGGGCGAGGAGGACGACGAGGACGACGACCGGGGCGAAGGCGACGACAAGGGAGACGCGGCGGCAACGGCGGCGCTCCGCAGCAAAAGTTCCGAATGGAGTAGAACTTGACCCGCGACCCTACCGGCCGCTGCTGCTGCTGCTTCTTCATCCTCTTCCTCGTCCTCTTCTTGCCCGGCTTCTTCCTTCCTAGCAAAAGGAGCCGCCGCCGCTTGGAGACCAGGAGGCGGTGCAGGCGAAGGAGTCGAGGTTACCTTCTCGGCCGCCCCGCCGCAGAACATTTCCAGGACGTTCTCTTGCTTGATGATCGTGGCCACCACGCCGGGAAGCGCGGTGGTGGGCGAGGCAGAAGACATCTTCGCCCTCCCCCCCTCCCGATCTGGGTGTTAGGTGGAGGGGCTTCTCCCCCCTCTTTTTTCCCCTTCCTCCACAACCCCCCCCTCCCCCGAAAGTGCTCGCACACCCCTCCTGCCGCCGCTCCTCCTCCTCCTCTTCCCGGACCGCCACCCGGCTGGCGTTTAGCTGATCAAGTTTCCCCTCCGCCACGTAGGAACCATGAAGGCGGCTTGTTCTAGCAAAGCTCGTGTAAACGGATCGCGGTTTCTTCTCCCCCCTCCTTCCCTCCCTCCTCTCCCCCCTCCTTCCCGTCCTTTCTTTCTTTCGTTCCTTCTTTCCCTCCCCAACGTGACTCCTCGGCGCTTCTCTCGCCTGCTACATATTCTTAGCAGCCCAAGCGGTCGGCTGGATTGGGGAGGGCTCGCTGATTGGCCGGCTCTCCTTGGTGGGGGCGGAGGATCCGGCGTTTCTATAGAAACCGTCAATCAACTCCTCCCTCACCCTCGGCTTTTACGCTCGGCGCGACTTCCTCCTTGCGAATGTGAAGTTTACCTCTCTACCTGGAGGCTTTAGATTTGGCTTTCTCGCCCCGCTCCGGTTGCCAAACAAAATATTACAGCTGATGCTTCTTAAGCTTGTTGCGTGGGTAATTTTTGTCTTTACACATTGTAGGAGAGACATTCCAACGCGCGAGCCAAACTTTTGGGGAATTTCCAAAATTGAATTAAGTCAACTCGGGTTGGGAGCTTCTGAACGGGAGACTCGGGGTCGGCAGCGATGGAGTAGATGCAGTGTTTCCCAACCTTGGCAACTTGAAGAGATTTGGACTTCAACTCCCAGAATTCCCCAGCCAGCAGTCGCTGGCTGGGGGATTCTGGGAGTTGAAGTCCAAATCTCTTCAAGTTGCCAAGGTTGGGAAACACTGGAGGAGAGAGCGAGAGCGAGAGCAACTTCGGGTCGAACCAGAGACAAGAGGCACGATACGCGTTAGGGTAATCGGCGGATTAAGGCTGCAATGCTGGTACTGAGTTTCAAATTAACCCACTGGGACTTGCAGAAGAGAGAGAAAGTTTGAGCGAGTTTACTTTGGAGAGGAGCCAGCTCGATCGATTCACGCTGGGATTGCAATCATTTACATACTTGTCTGAGTTCAGTGGAACTTCGGGTTGGACTGCAGCCCTAAAGCGCACACTCTTAACCCTGAGTGAAACTTTACAGAATTCAATGGGGACTTTCATTTATAAATGCCTAGACTTGATCTGTTGCTTTTGTTATTTAAACAACAAAAAAGGATTCTTTCCTCCCCCCCCAAAAGACTTTTTTGGCAGATACTATCCAGATGTGTAAGCTTAGCTTCACTACTAGAAGATAAGACTCCTAACTGGAAGTAAGGAACTGAACTCATTGGGATTTATCTCGAATTGCTTTGCATTTTTTGTGCTTAGGATTCCAGTGCAGTTTTAAAAAGTATTCACTTCCATAACAGTTGTATGAAGAAATGTGAATGGCATACACACATTTTACAGATGGCAACTGGGGTTTGAGAAAGATTTGTCAAGGGCAGTTGCTTTTTAAAAAAAACTTTAGAGAAGGCTTAACTGGCTACTGCTATTAACTTTTCTTTAGATGCAACTTCTTCTGAGATCAGTTATGCTTACTTCCATATCAGCATTTGATAGAATTATAACTTTCATTTCTCATAAATATTTTTATTGATTGATTGATTGATTGATTGTATTTATATGCTGCTCATTCTAAAGTGGACTCAGAGCAGCTAACAAATGTGATAAATACAATAATATTAAAATGCAATCACAAATATATAATAAAATGGGTAATAACAATTAATAATATCCTTAAAAGAAACACACACACAGAGCAGACAATCTAGGGCCAAAGCCACAGGAGTTCAATATTTTTACATTCTTCTACCCCAATGCCTTTGTTTTGTAAGCCAGTGTTTTTCAACCAGTGTGCTGGGGCACACTAGTGTGCCGTGAGACATTGTCAGGTGTGCCGCGAAGCTCAGAGAGAGAAAGAAAGAAAGGAAGAGAGAGAAAGAAAGCAAGAGAGAGAGAGAGAAAGAAAGCAAGAGATAAAGAGAACAAGAGAGAGAGAGAAAGAAAGCAAGAGAGAGAGAGAGAACAAGAAAAAGAAAGCAAGAGAGAGAGAGAAACAGAGGGAGGGAAGGAGAGAGAGAGAAAGACATAGAGGGAGGGAGGGAGAGAGAGAGCAAAAAAGAGAGGAAGGAAGGAAGAGAAAGAGGGATGGAGAGAGAGAGAAAGAAAGAGGGAGAGAAAGAGGGAGGGAGAGAGAAATAATGTGAAAGGGAGAAAGAGAGAGATAATTTTTTTGTCCAAACTTTTTTTAGCACCCACCCCCCCACCCCGCCCACTCAATGTGCCCCAGGGTTTCGTAAATGTAAAAAATGTGCCGCGGCTCAAAAAAGGTTGAAAGTCACTGTTGTAAGCAAAGAAATTGAAAGCCTTCCAATTATAAATCCCAATATTTCCCCTCATGTAAAGGGCCTAGAACAAAGCTGGCATTAAACAAGTACAGTATAGGTGATAGCTACATATAAGTGAACGATAAAGAAATAATCAAGTATGAACAAAAGCATGTTCTGATATATTGAAACAGTAACCTGCTACAGAACAAACAGATTCTAAACAGTGATAGGATAGATCAACTTTCCACAACTGATTTTCTGGATAAACATTCCCATAATTCTGGGTGAGAATTGAAATCCAATACACCTAGAAGGCTCATGGGTATAAAAGGTGTAGGGTTACTGGACTGTTTTAAATATTTTATATGCAGACTACACAATTAAAACCAAATGACAATAACAAATCAATCAGATTGAGCATAATTAGCTAAACCACACATAATTAGGCAAATGAATCCAAAATAATGAATTTGCCTAGGGTTGGATTTTGGTGCTTTATAGCAGTGTTTTTCAACCAGTGTGCCACGGCACACTAGTGTGCCGTGAGACATGGGTCCCCAAACTACCATTCCTGCCAGGACATCCCTTTTGTGTTCATCAAAACAGGCCCAGGTTTCACACTGAGTATAAATACATTTAGAAACTATATTATTAACTATATTAACTTTAATAGGAAAGTGAACACAAGAACAAGGGGACACAATCTGAAGTTAGTTGGGGGAAAGATCAAAGGCAACATGAGAAAATATTATTTCACTGAAAGAGTCGTAGATGCTTGGAACAAACTGCCAGCAGACGTGGTTGGTAAATCCACAGTAACTGAATTTAAACATGCCTGGGATAAACATACAGTATATCCATTGTAAGATAAAATACAGGAAATAGTATAAGGGCAGACTAGATGGACCATGAGGTCTTTTTCTGCCGTCAGTCTTCTATGTTTCTATGTTTCTTCTATATGTATAATATGTATTGTGTTAGAGTGTCATTTTGTGGCATTTCGGTTGGTGGTGTGCCCCAGGATTTTGTAAATGTAAAAAATGTGCCGCGGCTCAAAAAAGGTTGAAAATCACTGCTTTATAGTATACAAACTCAGCCCAATTAGTTAGTGCATTTCTTAGTGTGTTGTACCAAACTTCCAAAACAGGATATAGTAACAAAAATAAGCATATTGTATTGAACTAAATGTGCCTGTTTATTCAGATCAGATCCTGTTCAGTTTAGCATTTATTTCCAAAGGGAATGTACATGAGATTGCAGTTAAAAAGTGTCATTGTTGCAGTCTATTCAGAATGACTGAATACAACCCAGGTACTGTGCACAGGGTTGCAGCCCAATTGGCAAGAGAGCTCAAATAATATAATGGCACTTCTGACTAGATAAGTCTAGAAGGTAAACATTGTCAAAATGCTTAGCTTGGGAGGTTAGCTTTGTCAGACTCTGTTTTTCCAGGAAATTATCAATTGCACTTTACTGTAAATTTCATCATTAATTTTACAAAAGTAAACATTTCACCATTCAGTAGAATCAGCAACTAGTGGTAAATCCTAATTGCTCTTCTAGGAAGGAGCAAGAAGACAGTGACAGATGGGAAAGATGTAAACAAAGATTGTCTCCATAACAGAAAGAGGACTTCAGAGCAGCCTGGCCATTGCTGTCTGAGGATGATGAGGATGTAACTCCATCTTTCTGGAGGAAGATAGCCATATATCCATCCTAAGATAAAATTCAGGAAATAGTATAAGGGCAGACTAGATGGATCATGGGGTCTTTTTCTGCCTTCAGTCTTTTATGTTTCTATGTTTCTGTTTCTATGTACTGGGTCAAGAAGAGCAACTAGAATGAGGTGGGATGATTGTTCATTTTGCTATATTCTCTGGGCTCTATTATCAGAATATTTCTTAATTCTGAAATAAATGATGCTAAGGATGTTGGCTTGAGAATAAATTAGTGAATTTTAGGGTGCAATCTTGCCAAATTCTTTGGCATAAACTTACTTTGGCTCCCCTGATGCTATCCTGCCTGCACTTTACCAAAAGTTTGTATATCTTCAATAGAATTACAGCTTACTTTTATATAGGTTTGCTCAGTGGGAAGTCCCACTGATTTCGAGATTTGCAAACACAGATTTAAGCTTTCAGCCTTACCCACTAACAAAGTTTCCAAGCTTGGTGTTTTCTATATAGTCTGGTCTATGGACATTTTTGAACTGCTGTACTGCAGCCATTTTTGACTAGGGATGATGGCCTCCATGGAAGGACATCAGGAAGGTACCAGCCTGAGAATGCCTAAAACAGAAAATGGAGATTGGGTCTATGTTATAAAAGTATAATTGTAGGGTAGAACCCATGAATTATATGCTATATAAGGGCACAACCCATGAATTGAATAGAGTAGATTAGAGTAGAGTAGATTAGAGTAGAGTAGAGTAGGGTAGTTTCTGTTTTCTAAAGACCAGCAAACCTTTTATTTAGATCAAAGGCTGTTTGGATGCTAAGTGATTTTTATCAATGTCTTATTTTGATGCTCTCTAAATAGTAGATACTTTCTATAGAATAGGAGAGGAGAGGATTTATGTTATTTATTTATTTTGTCCAATACACAATAATACACAATGAAGGTTATAGAGGATATAGTAGAGAAGAAATACGAGATATAGGATATAGGATAGGACAGAACAGAATAGAATAGAATAGAATTCTTTATTGGCCAAATGTGATTGGACACACAAGGAATTTGTCTTTGGTGCATATGCTTTGGTGCCTAAGTTAGTGGGACTTGCCTCTGGGGAAAACATCAGAAGACACACATTATTGGTGAATGCAATGTTAAGGTATGTAATTATTTCAAAGCAACTTTATAGATCCTAGTGATCAATTTCCTGGTTGGTATTGAGAGGGGTGGTGATGGGGTGGAATCTTAATTTGCCATATCTGGTTTAATGCAGGTGTTTTGAGCATAGCTGCCATTTCACACAACTTTTGCAGCTCTTCAGAAGGGCAATAATCTGAGTTGGACTTCAAAGTCTTCACCTATACACTGCTCCAAAAAAAATAAAGGGAACACTTAAACAACACAATATAACTCCAAGTAATTCAAACTTCTGTGAAATCAAACTGTCCAAAGGAAGCAACACTGATTGACAATCAATTTCACATGCTGTTGTGCACATTCAACTTTGTACAGAACAATATTCAATGAGAATATTTCATTCCTTCAGATCTAGGATGTGTTATTTGAGTGCTCCCTTTATTTTTTCCCCCCAGCAGTATATTTATAAGCTGTCCAGAGTCTCTTAGCAGTGAAACTGGTGGCAATAAATTTAATAATTATTTTCAACACCCCCTTCACGAAGTTTTTGGAAATGTGAATCAAGATGGAAAAGCTTTGAAATGTATCTCTGTCTGTAAATAGAAAGTCTTTATTTCAAAGGGTGACCCGGGTGGGTTGAATTCCAATATGGGGGTTGAACAAGCTGCATTTGCACTTCTCAATCGATTTTGGAGACGGTCCTGGCAATCGGGCTTTGTGGTCGTGAGGCAATAGGGATAGGAAGCACAGTCCCATTGCTTGCCTCCTGATGAGAAAGGGATCGCCTTCTTCACACGAGCTGGGTTTTTCTGGACACCGGGCTCAATCTTAGCCTGTCTTCGCATCACACGTTAACTATTTAATCAGCCCCAGGTCACATGTTATCACACACGTTCGGGATCACAGCAACACCTGGTGCAGAATGAAACGTGCTAAGTTTGCAGATCAATGGAAACACCCCACTTTTGAGATGTGGCTACAAACCAGTTCAGAAGAAGGCTGTTGCGATGGTTATTCTGCGTATTCCAGGGTCCTTTGTACTTACAGAACACGCAAGCCTGGCATTCGTAATACCTCTGGTAACTTGACCGGAGTGATCTTCTTCCTAACCTGCCTGGAGATGTCTCTGGTTCTCTTTGGACCCGGAAAACAAACTTAAATCCGAGTTAGTGGTCTTTGGGGTAAACCCTTTTACATAAGCAGGGGGTTGGACTAGAAAGACCTCCAAGGTCCCTTCCAACTCTGTTGTTGTTGTTGTTGTTGTTGTTGTTGTTGTTGTTGCTGCTGCTGCTGCTGCTGCTGCTGCTCTTCTTCTTCTTCTTCTTCTTGTTCTTGTTCTTCTCCTCCTCCTCCTCCTCCTCATTATCATTATTATTAAGGTTTACTTCGGTTTAGAGCAGAACGGTCGCTCACAAGCAACCGGGACCGGCCGACAGACGAGTTTCCTTTCCCACACGTGTGGCTCCGGGGATGCTGAATGGGAATGGGCGAAGGGGTAGTAGAACGACTCAGTCACAACCAATGGTTTTCAGGCAGCCGAATGCCCGGTTTCCATCTGGGAAATTAGATCTGGGAACGTCCAGGCAAATACAGACAAGGCAGGCGGAATCGCAGACTTGGTCCTTAGCCACACGCCTCCTTTTCAAGGGAATGAAAGCAGAGCCGCTTTTGGTTCTGCTGGAGGAGGTTCAGGGGCCGGAATTCCTCGGGGTACTGAATCTGCCCACCAGAGGGGCAGGTGGGAGGGAGCTGCTCTCCAGTACATACTGAGTTCGAGGAAGCCCTAAGTGGCAGCAAGGAAATGCAGGCAACTTTGCTGCCTCTTTCCAATGGCCACCCGGAGTTTAGCAGCCCAGTGGAGCCCAATTTACGCGGGTAGTTCTTCTGTACAGGCGCCAAGTCCGGGCATCGGAACAACTGTAGTAAAGGAGACGCAGCGAGGCGACGGGCGTCTGATCGTCCCGGAACGCCTCCGCTCGAATTTGCCCCGGACAGGCACTGGCTGACGGAATCGCAACGAGGACGATTCTCTTAGAGCTAAGCATACAGACCATAATAGTCGACGATGACTTGGATGTCGCTGCGATGGAAGGCTGTTTATTTATATTTATTTATGTGTGTGCTGTATACACAAACACATATACACACACGCATATCTACACAAATATATACATATGTACATATACATTTGTATGCCGCCCCGAGTCTACGGAGAGGGGCGGCATACAAATCTAATAAATAAAATTAAATAAATAAATAAATAAATAAATAAATAAATAAATAAATAAATATGCCCATAGGGTCCATAGGGAATTGGGTGGCATACAAATTGAATTAGATAGATAGATAGATAGATAGATAGATAGATAGATAGATAGATAGATAGATAGATAGATAGATAGACAGACAGAGAGACAGAGAGACAGACAGATAAATAGAGAGACAGACAGAAAGACAGACAGACAAATAGACAGACAGACAGACACATAGATAGATAAATATATATATAGATAGATAAATAAATAGATAAATAAATAAATAAATAAATAGAAACATAGAAATATAGACAGACAGACAGATAAAATATGCACACAGTTGCATATGCATTTATGTATATGTATACACACAGGATAATTTCAGCCTACTGTCATGGACGTCATCTTGACTTTATTGGCCATATCCCTAATTTATCAAATCAGTTATATGTCTATTTCTGTCCATCGTCTTGATGTCAAGACAATTGGGTTAGATTCACACAATCTGCTACACCCAAACCAAACAAACCTCTACAATGTAGAGTCTACATGGTGCACCATTCTATACGAATCGAAGCTTAATTCTACAATCAGAGTCTAAGGCAGAGGTCCTCAAATTTGGCAACTTTAAGACTTGTGGGCAGCCAGCATAGCTGGTTGAATTCAGGGAGTTGTTGAAGTTCACAAGTCTTAAAGTTTCCAAGTTTGGGGACCCCTAGTCTAATATGATGTCAGAAGCCACCCCGTAAATTCAACAAGAAAACTTAGATGCGTCAAAATGGATACACTTTACAATTGGATTTATTCCAATGGAAACTGATGGGCTGTACGATCCTTTGCTTTTAAGGCAGGTTCCAGAATCTTGAAATGACTTAATACGGTGGATGAGCCTTTGATTCAATTGCCCCAAGCACACCTCGTATACATCAATCTTCCATTCGCCTGACTTCAAAGAGAGACTCACAACTAAATCTGGCTTTTCAGAGATATATGCTTGCGCTTGCGCAGTTGACAGTTTTCACTCAAACTACCAGGTATCCCTGCCCAACTTCTTTCAGTCAAGCTGCACTGTCTAGAGGTGACATGATAGCAGAATTCCAGCATTTGAAGGGCTGCCACAAAGAAGAGGGGGTCAAATTATTTTCCAAAGCATCGGAGGGCAAGACAAGAAACAATGGTTGGAAGCTAATCTAAGAGTGAAGCAATCTTGAATTAAGGAGAAACTAACATTTATTTTTATTTATTTATTTATTTTGTCCAATACACAATGAGGGTTTTAATGGGTATATATCTATATACACATAGTAAAATACATGATGAAGGTTATAGAGGAGATACTCATAGTAAAATATATCTAAGAAATAATAGAAAAGAAGATATAGTAATAGAACATATAAATGAAAGAATAGAAGAAGATATAGAGGAATAGAAGAAAGGTATAGGAGATATAGGAGAGCAATAGGACAGGGGACGGAAGGCACTCTAGTGCACTTGTACTCGCCCCTTCCTAACAGTGTACTCCCCCCTTCCTAACAGTGAGGACAATTAACTAGTTGCCTTCAGAAATCATGGCCGCTCTATCACTGGAGGTTTTTAGACAGTCACTTGTCTGAAGTGGTATAGGTTCTTCTGCTTGTGTAGGGGGCTGGACTAGAAGATCTCAAAGATCCCTTCCAGCTCTCCTCTATTCTACCTGTCCCTTAGAAAGGGTAGGCGAGGCATCTTTTGCTACAAATAATGGGACAGGAGCTTTGAAGTCAATTCCTTTCCTTTTCTACCACCATCACTTGCACATCACCACATCTGGATACTTCCCTTGCTCGAAAATAAATGTCAATTTCATTACCAATTCCATTCAGTCCTCCAAGCCAAAACACTGATAGATTAGCAGCCTGATCCCTATACTGTATAGTGATACGTAAACTCAGAAGTAAATTTGAGCTAGGGCAAATGGTCAATTCATTTAATCCCAAACAAGCTCATATGAAAGAATCTTGGGTCTCGTTTTTTATGCATACTTATTGAATAAATATTTATGTGCCTCTCTTCCAGTAAGTTTTCGTAAAACGGTATTAAAGGAAGCAAAGTTTGCTTTTGAATCGGACTGACTAATCTAATGCAACTTTTCTTGATCATTTACTTCGACTGTCTGCAAAACTGGTTTCCAACACGATCCTTGAGAGCCGCCCTAGACCACAATAGCCGACAACGATTTAGGTAAATACTGTACTATTGAAATCGACGGGCTATATTTATGAAGGACACGCTCCGAGTTCTCGGAGAGGGGCGGCATACAAATCTAATAAATTATGATGATGATGTTGATGATGATGATGATGAAGCTGTTGTTGTTGTTGTTGTTGTTGTTGATGATGATGATGATTATTATTATTATTATTAGGCAAAATGGAACGAAGTGGTAGGAACCCATCAACAGGCTTCAGGTTTAATCCAGAGACATTTGAGGAGGGAACAAATGCTATGCAACGCCATGTTACTTCTGAATAATTGTGATGCATAGGATCTTGTTGGAAGGATGCGATCCAATGCTCACTCACTGAAGACACTGAGGCGTCACTTTGGGGATGATAATATACCGAATTGGGGAGCGTATTGCACTGTTATTTTATGGCTTTTCCATTGTTTTTGCGGCTGCTGTCTCTTAGTAATTCCTGAAAGTCCCACGGGAAAGGAATCGTCTCCTCTGAACTGATGTTAGCTCTAGTTTTTGTAAGCGTTGAAGCTTTTTTTTTTATTTATAGAAATAAATCCACCGATGAATGGAACTTATTTCCGAATAAGCACGGCGATGAAACAGTGCTTCGCATTGAGCTTAAATACTTCCTGAAGAAATTCGCTTCAGTTCTGCCTTCCCCGCTTTTCACCCGCTCTTCTTTTTTTTCAAAGCACACATACAGAGAAAGTAATTAGTAATTTAGCAAAGGGCACATAAGACACTTTTCCCTGTTGCGCAGCGGAACGATTCTTCCCTCGCCAGAGAGCCAGACGGCCGCTTTTAAAGGACGGACGCCGTGTTTCTGGAATGAGAGTGACAGCGGCTCCGGCGGCAAATTTAGTGGCAAGATTGTCGTCATGGACGACCAAGGTTGCCCCCGATGCAAGACCACCAAGTACAGGAACCCTTCCCTCAAACTGATGGTCAACGTTTGCGGACACACGCTGTAAGTGGCTCTCTGGCTTGCAAGAGGAGCGGTGGGAGGAAGGCAGGAGGCGGCTTCGCTGTTAGTTAGGGCTTGGCGTCCCAAGGCTCAGCAGAAACGGAGGACGGGAAAGCCTGTTTCCAAAGCTATGTTACCTCTAAAACAGGTTCAGCTTTAAGACTTGTGGACTTCTACTCCCAGAATTCCTTAGCCAGCTTTGCTCTGGAAGTTGCAGTCCTAGACTCTGAGCACCTACTTTACTATACTGTATTATATTATTATAGTATTATACAGTATAATATTATAATATAATATGGTATTAACTTATACAGAAGCCGGGGTGACACAGTGGGTAGAGTGCAGTACTGCAGGCCACTAAAGCTGACTGTTAGATCTGCAGTTCAGCGGTTCAAATCTCATCACCGGCTCAAGGTTGACTCAGCCTTCCATCCTTCCGAGGTGGGTAAAATGAGGACCTGGATTGTGGGGGCAATATGCTGGCTCTGTTAAAAAGTGGCATTGCTAACATGTTGTAAGCTGCCCTGAGTCTAAGGAGAAGGTGGCATAAATAAATTTGAATCGAATAAATACTATGCTATGCTATGTTATACTTATACATGCTATGCTATGCTATGCTACGCTATGATGATGTCCGTCCATCGTGTTAGATGAGGACCTTGACATCTAATGGGTTGTGGGCTGTACACGATGCACCATTGTCACAGCGTTTGCATTTGCAGCCCTGGCTTTGCGGACTGTTCGCTTCTCTACTGCTCTGAATGTTCTTCTGGTCTCAGATGTCTGGCAGCCTTGGTAGATCAGCATGCGCCATGTTGGTCGATCCCATGCCAGGATTTCCCAGGAGGTGGTGTCGATATCAAGGAACTTGAAGGAGGCTTTCAACGTGTCTTTGTAACGCTTCCTTTGTCCCCTATGTGATCGCTTTCCTTTAGACAGCTCACCATAGAGGAGCTGTTTACGTATGCAACGGTCTGGCATCCTAGGAACATAGCCTGTCCAGCATGTCTGGGCTTCCATCAGCAGGGTAGGAATTGATGGCAGGCCTGCTCTGGAGAGGACCTCAGTGTCAGGCAACATATCCTACCACCGGATCCTTAGAATTCTACAGAGGCAGGTCATGTGGAAGTGATTCAATTGCCAAGGCTCACTGGCAAATAACAGGGTAGTTAGCACTACTGCTCGGTAGACTTTGAACTTTGTTCCACATGTTGGTCATTAGTCTGCCAAATTCAGAGCTTGCCTTAGTGATTCTGCAGTTGACCTCAATGTCAATTGTCACTGCACAGGAGAGAGTTCTGCTAAGGTATGTAAATTGGTTCATTGCTTGTAGCTTTTGTCCCCTACTGTGATGGTGGGCTCTTAGTAATTGGCTTTTGGAGCTGGCCGATGCATCACTTTGGTCTGCTTTATGTTGATAAGGAGACCAAAGTTGTCACATGTTGCTGCAAAATTATTCACACTGGTTTGTATTTCCTGCTCTGATCCAGCATAGAGGGCACAATCGTCAGCAGAGGAGGTCATGTAGCACAGTCTCCTTTATCTTGGTGACAGCCTGGAGTCTTCGCAAGTTGAACAGTTTCCCATCGGTTCTGTATCTCAGGCTAACTCCCATAGAACTGTTCCGGAAGGCATCTGACAGCTTGGCTGAAAACATTATGCTGAACTAGGTCGGTGCCAACACGCACTCTTGCTTGACGCTGTTTGTGACAGAAAAGGCCTCTGAAGCTTCTCCATTGTCCAGCACAAGATGCATCATACAGTCATGAAATTGACGTACCATCAGGATGAATTTATAAGGACACCCAAATTTTGACATGGTGCACCACAGGCCTTCATGACTGACATGTCACACCATACCATACCATACCATACCATACCATACCATACCATACCATACCATACCATACCATACCATACCATACCACTTATATTACATTACATTACATTGTATTTCTATGCCACCCAACTCCCTAGGCACTCAGGGCGGCTCACAACAAAAACGAACATGAATCAATAGAAAACATTTCAATTTAAAATCATTGCAGCCATTCATACATTCATGGGCAGACCTCACAAGTAATCCCTCTCCCCAGGTCAGTGGCTCCAGGCCTGTCAGAAAAGCCAGGTCTTTATGGCTTTCTGGAAGGCCAATAAGATGGAGGTAGTGTGGATCTCAGGAGGTAACTGATTCCAGAGAGTCGGGGCAACCACAGAGAAGGCTCTTTCCTGTGCACCCGCCAGCTGACACTGTTTAGCTGATGGGACCCGAAGAAGACCAACCCTGTGGGATCTTACTGGATGCTGGGAGGTATGTGGTAGAAGGCGGTCTCAAAGATACTCTGAAGATAATCTTGAAGATTATCTAGAGCAGGGGTCTCCAACCTTGGCAACTTTAAGAATGGTGGACTTTAACTCCCAGAAAGCTGTCGGGAGAATTCTGGGAGAATTCTGGGAGTTGAAGTCCGCCAGGCATAAAGTTGCCAAAGTTGGAGACCCCTGTTCTAGAGATAATGGAAATAGATTAGATTAGATTAGATTTATTGGATTTATATGCTGCCCCTCTCCGCAAACTCGGGGCGGCTCACAACAATAAAAAAAAACAGTACATAATAACAAATCCAATGCCCACCAATCTAATTACAATTTAAAATTAATAAATTCATAAAACAGTCCCAATATATATAAAAAACAGATACACAGTCAATCAATCAAATGGCAAAACAACATGGGCAAGGGGGAGATGTTTTAGTTCCCCCATGCCTGACGGCAGAGGTGGGTTTTAAGGAGTTTACGAAAGGCAGGGAGGGTGGGGGCAATCCTAATCTCAGGGGGCAGCTGGTTCCAGAGGGTCGGGGCCCCCACAGAGAAGGCTCTTCCCCTGGGTCCTGCCAGACGGCATTGTTTAGTCGACGGGACCCGAAGAAGGCCGACTCTGTGGGACCTAACCGGTCGCTGGGATAGGCTGCAGTGAGGGAAATACAGTTTGTAGGTGTTTAAAGGTGTCCTTGTTTACGTGCTAGGAGACCAGGTCCTAAGCCCTAGATAAGTTTTAAATGATACAGGGAATTTCAGTGAATCTCTGTACAATAAAAATATTGAAAGTTCTCATGATATTAAGTATATTTATTATTATTGCAATGGTGAGTTGTTTGCATTTTAAGACCAACCCCCACTATATTCATTTTTAGTGTATAAGATGTAAGTGTAGTTGCATGTTGTATCAAACAGTTGAACATAGTCATATTTTTACTGTGCTTCTCTTCAATCTACTCTGAAAAATGTTTATTGTCTCTTTAGTGTAACACCCACTTTCCAGAGTGCTACTGTTTTTATATAGGCATCATTTTGAAGCCAAAGAAATGTGTGGCTGAAGGCAGTTGGTGGTAGATAATTTCTAATAGATGCTAAATATTTATTTATTTTTTTACCTACTGGGTTTAAAAGGAGACATTGGTTGTGGAATCCTTAGTGCATCCTGAGTTTGGTTGCTTGTTGTTTATAGATATTTCATTATTGATCAGGTAACATCATCAGAGCATGGGATTTGCTGCTTGTTTATATACAGTAGCTCGTCCCGCCTTATTGATGGAGGTGTGTTTTTCTCTTGGTAGGTCCTTGATTAGGATATTGTACTCTGCTTGACTGCTTGTCTTGTATTAATCCTTGCTTTCTAGGTACTGATTGTTGGGGAGCAATTGTTCTGACCCTTTTGTTTACTTTTTAGTTTTTTGTATTTTCTCTTTTGAATGGTGTGTAGACGTGGTTTATATGAAGGATTGCATTTCTTTTTCTGAAAATTGTATCAAGTCAAGTCAAAGATGCCAAATTATAGCATTCCAGATAAATAGCTGTCCAGCAGGGGTGAAAAGCTCCTGGTTTGCTCGTGCCTATTGGTCATCAGAAAGCTGATTGCGAAGGGAACGTGAGGCTCTGCCCATCTGCCCGGATGCCGCCATTTGGGTTCCTTTTCCCTCTGCCCATGTGCAAACATTCTGTGCAGGTACAGAAGGTAAAAGAACCTAAATGGCAGCATCCGGATGGGTGGGCGGAGCCTCGTACTCCCTTTGCAACTGGCTCTCCGATGACCAATAGGATGAACGAAACAGGAGCATTTCACCCCTGCTGTCCAGCCTCTACTTGAACTCATCCAGTGACAAGCCTTGAATGTTGTGTTGTTACATTCTTGAGCCTTTGCTCCCAGCAAATACCACAGTCCATGACCTGATGAATTTCATCAGTAAACATTTATTTCATTTCTAGATAGTAATATGGTAATAACGATCATGTCTGTCCACATTCTAATTGAGTGTCATTTCATATTTTCTCCCTTTAGGGATATATTTGTCTCCTGTTCTCATCCTTCTTTTTTAACCTTTTAGATTCAGAATTGTTTTACCTATTAGGGCCTGAAAACTATTTCTGGCTCCCAGAAGTATAGAATATTTTCTATGTTTCTTAACTCTGATTGTTACTCTAGGAAGGTTCCTTTTGCATCCACTATCAGATTTATGAACTGAAAAAACTTTGTTCTTTCCCAGAAGCTAATCTAAGGCTATTCACTGTTCTGGTCCTTTGATTTTTTTTTTTTGCAAAGCCTACACATTTTCTTATATTCAATTATATGTCAAATTGTTTTCAAGCTAGAACAGTAGACCCATTTTTCACCCTCCCCAGGTTCCAGAGGCTTTCTTGGAGCCAGAGGTGGGCAAAAACAGCCTCCCTCCCAAGAGACCCTCCGGAGGTCGGAAACGCACTCCCAAAGCCTCCATGCGCACTTATCTTGCACCCAAAACAGGCTGCCTGGAGACTCCTGGGAGGGGTGGTTTGGGGTGTGCCAGCTGAAAATAGGTTGTACTGGAGTTGAGGTAGGGCAATAGCTCACATGTTCACAGATAAGCCTGCATGTGCCAGCTGTGGCACACATGCCATAGGTTTGTCATCATGGATGTAGTGCAACCAAACATGGTTTGTCAAGTGAGTGGTGTTGTTTTAAGTTAGATTTAAATAAATGTACTTTTTTTGCATTTCCTGCCTTTAACTCTTTTGCTCAGTATTACCTAATTTTCCAGAGCTATGCATAATAGTCTACGGAAAGGGGCGGCATACAAATCTAATAAATAAATAAATAGATAGATAGATAGATAGATAGATAGATAGATAAATAGATAAATAGATAAATAGATAAATAAATATTGCTTAAATTGAAAGAGAATCATGTGATGGTGTGTATATACTTGCATATCCATAGAGGAAGGTATTTAACGTTATCAAATATAAAGAGGGAAATTTTCTGATAAATAGTATGAATGAAGGAGCCTTTCTGTATGAGCATTTACGGTTAGATCATAAAAGAAAGATTACTCGTTAAAATACAATCAAAACACCTTTCTACTTTTTATCCTTTTTGTTATATTAAAAAAATTGTTGCAATAATTTTCAAAATGTCATATTCAAAATAAGAAAACTGTTACCGGTAATTTTTTTAAAACTTTGTATCTCTTTGCTACTAACTTGTGGTGAATCCATATTTTTGAAGTACATAACCTGAAGAGAGGGAAATTGATAAACCAGTTAAAGGTTTTTATGATTTTATGAATTATTATTATTATTATTATTATTATTATGTAGATTTGTATGCATGCATGTTGGAAGTTATTGAAGTGAGATATTCTGCTCTCTACTAAGGTTCTAGAATGATTGCTTTTGCTTTTATTTATGTAATGTTATACATAATATTTTGAAAATGCAGCCAGACAGGTTCCAATCCCAAGGAGTAGGAGTAATAAAAAGAAAAATGACAGCAGAGGAATAAAGTGGTTGACAAGGCTAAATAATTTCAGTTGCTTATGTTTAGGGTTTATTACAATTTGAAAGAAAATAGTTCATTGGCGAGCTAATTGCTCCTAGAGGAAGAATCATAGGTCATTGGTAGACATGCTGTTATATTGAAGGACTCAAGTTTGATTTTTCCTGCTTTTATTTAAAAGGATCAGAGAACAAATGATTAGGAAGATCTCTGCCTGATCCCTGGACTATCCTTGCCAATAAATACAGCTAGACTAGATAAAGAAAAAGTAAATTTCTCTATCAGGGGCTGCTATGTGGAAACCTGTGAGTTCTGAGCAATCAAGTATTACTGTTGATTGCTTGTTTATTTATTCAGCCAATTTGTCCTTTGTTTTTCAGTGGAACTGAATATTAAAGATGGATAAAAAAATCTTCAAAAAAAATACAATTTTTTTTGAATCTAGTGCTGTAAAGATGAACAAGTAAAGATTGGGTGAAATAAATGTGATTTGTCTGCTATTTTAAATGTAGAGAGATTGGGTTAAATCAGTAGTATATTTATTTATTTTATTTATTTATTTTGTACAATACACAATGAGGGTTTTAGTGGGTATATATCTATATACACATAATAAAATACATGAAGAAGGTTATAGAGGAGATACTCATAGTAAAATATATCTAAGAAATAATAGAAAAGAAGATATAGTAATAGAACCTATCAATGAAAGAATAGAAGAAGAGATATAGGAATAGAAGAAAGGTATAGGAGATATAGGAGAGCAATAGGACAGGGGACGGAAGGCACTCTAGTGCACTTGTACACCCTTTACTACCAATTCGTGGGCATACTACCTTCCGCTGCCAGCTCTACTGGTTCTTAGAACCGGGCTGAACTGGGAGCAACCCACCGCTGGGTTAAATGCATTGCTGTAGGGCTGTCTCTTATTTGCTTGAAAAAATGTGTGTGTGTCTTCAAAAGGAGCTTTCCTGCAGATATTAATCTTTTCTTGAGTGTAAGCATGCCTGCCATACTTTGAGAAAGGGAAAAAAAAGTACTTCAGCTATATTCCTTGAAGGTCAAACACCCTGCCAGCAAAAGCAGATGCAGCACTATTGTTTTCAACAAAGCTGTATCAGCTGCAAATATGATCCAGAGAGAGGGATGCAGTTTTTATGATGTACAGTTTTAAAAATAGAAAACCGGATTGCTTTTACATCCCCTTTAGCCCTCCGTGGCTTCAGATTAGGAAAAGGATTTCACACGACAGTTATTTCTTAAATGCAGAATAGATATTTTTGGCCCACTATAATAGTGGTGCTGCTGAAATACATTTGCTAAGAGATCACCAAGGCCTGATTTTATATTGTCTGATGAACATGGGTGAAATTTTACAGGAGCAACTGATTAGGTTAAGATCTAAATTGGAATTTTTATTTAAAAAAAAAAACCCATTTTGGGAGCTTGTTAAACTATATTTACTTATGCAACCTTATTGAATCCTCTGGAATCTTTGTAATAGTATACAAGTAGGATTCAACTTATTACCACAATTGGGACCAGAAAGTCTGTCTTAATTTCATTAAATGAACCATCACTGTGGGTGCACATAATATTACAATTATTTTTGCTGCAGTTATTAAGCAAATCACAGGGTTGTTAAGTGAACCTAGATTTTACCATTGACTTTGCTTGTGGAAAGCCTCTTGGGAATATTGTATGTGGTAATGCTGCAGCTGTTGTAAATACATGTTGCTTACCAAATGGCTGAATTTTGATCATGTGACTGTGGGGACGCTCTTAAGTGTGAGGACTAGTAACTTTTCTGTGCCACAGTACAGTTGCTAAATGACTGGTCATAAACTGAGGACTACTTTGCAATTTTCTCACCCTCATAGTGTGTTCAATAAAGAAATAGTGTTAGTGTACACAAAAAGGCTGCAACCTGTCATTCTTAGCGAAAGTTGTTTATGAAACTTCAAGTTGGGTAAACATTGATGATTACTTAAAGGAGGTTTATTTGGTTTATGCTTTTTAAAAAGTAAAAGAAAGTATCATTGAAACTGCCAAGCCTTTGATTAGGGTGTGGGATTGTTTGCAACTTTGGATATTCTAATGTGAATTCATTTTGACAAAGGTTGGGGCTGAAGGATGATATAGCCTTCAGTTATAACATCATAGCTAGCCAATGAGTCAAGCACCCATTTGGTTGGATAATGTGACAGTTCATTTTGGAAACCTGAGAATCTGAAATTTATATTGGGGTGAAAAACCTGGGAACTTCAGTACTGACTTTTCACCAGTTAGTGTCAATATGTATCTAAATAAATTTGTACTTTGAGAAAAATGAATGCCTCAGAGTTCAATTTATGATGGATGCATTACTTGGAACCTGAAGAAACCAGTCAGAAATATATGTAAAAGCCAAAAGAAACGTAGACTCTTGCATTCTGGACACAATGGAATTTTTTAGACATAATCTGTTAAATCAACTTGTTTAGACATAATGAGAGCAAGCTAGAATGTCAGAATTATTTACTTACTTACTTACTTACTTACTTACTTACTTACTTACTTACTTACTTACTTACTTACTTATTAGATTTGTATGCCACCCCTCTCCGTAGACTCAGGGCGGCTCACAATACAATAAAAACAGTTCCTGACAAATCTAATAATTTACAATTTAAAATTTAAAATAGTTAAAAAACCCCATTTTTAAGCAGACATACCTACAAACATACCATACATAAATTATATAGGCCCGGGGGAGATATCTCAGTTCCCCTATGCCTGACCACAAAGGTGGGTTTTAAGGAGTTTGCAAAAGGCAAGGAGGGTAGGGGCAGTTATAATCTCTGGGGGGAGCTGGTTCCAGAGAGTCGGGGCCGCCACAGAGAAGGCTCTTCCCCTGGGGCCCACCAACCGACATTGTTTAGTTGACGGGACCCGGAGAAGGCCCACTCTATGGGACCTAATCGGTCGCTGGGATTCATGCAGCAGAAGGCGGTCTCGGAGATATTATTTTTATTATTATTTATTTATTTATTCCTTCCTTCCTTCATTTATTTATTTGATTTGTATGCCGCCCCTCTCCGTAGACTCGGGGCGGCTAACAACAATAATAAACAGCATGTAACAAATCTAATGTTTAAAATAATTCAAAAATCCTTATTAAAACCAAACATGCACACAAACATACCATGCATAAATTGTACAGGCCTAGGGGGAAAAGGGTAGTTCAGTTCCCCCAATTATTCATGTATTTATTCTCTGTTGAATATGGAATAACAAATTATAAAGAAAGATGGCTGCCAAAGTTCATCTGATAACAAATGTTTCCATTTATATTTTTAATTAAATTTATGGTATATGCAGCCCAACTTCCAATGACTCTCCTGGCTAGGACTAAAGAAGAAATGCTCTTTCTGAAAACATATGAGTACACATTAAGGTATTGATAAAGAAGAATAGCTCAGGCTGAAGTGAGGGATCTTTGGAACTCTCTGAGCTTGGCTGTTTCTTTGCATAGGTTTTATTACCTAAACTAGGTAACATGAGTACTGCTCTGATGATGTTATCTAGTTTTGGTAATGAAACCTCTATATTTATCCCCTCAATCGAAACATTTTTAAACCAAATTAGAAAGAATGACCAAATTAGAGGAACTAAAGTCAAAAAACAAACTTATAAAACTCAGCCATTTGAGATAACCTGGTGTTTTTCTTAGAAGACTCGACAGAATCGGCCACACAATTATTAATGAAATAGAAACATTTGGAAGAGTTGCTGGACTTAAAATTAACAAAGACAAAACAAAAATATTAACTAAAAACTGTATCCAAACTCAGATCAAGGAATTAGTCCAGAAAATAGGTCTACAAGTAACAAAAAAAGATTAAATATTTAGGACTCTGGCTTTCTGCCAGACACTCCTCATTGAAGAAGGATAATTATATCAAACTATTACACAAAATGAAACACGATCTAGAAAGATGGACAAGAATGCAGCTTTCATTAATTGGGAGAATAGCCATCATAAAATCCAACATCCAACCAAGATGGTTGTATCTATTTAAGATGGCATCTATAAAATTAGACAGAATGTTTTTTAGAGAAATAAATTAATCTAAATTCATTTGGGCTGGAATCAAATTCAAGGTACTACAAGATAACTGACTTAGAGGAGGTTTCAGGCTTCCTGACTTAAAAATATATTATTAATTGGCAATTTTACTCTAGGTCAGTGATGGCAAACCTATGGCACAGCTGCCACAGGTGGCACGCGGAGCCATATCTGCTGGCACACGAGCTGTTGCCTTAACTCAGCTCCAACATGCATGTGTGTCCAGCCAGTGATTTTTGGCTTGCCCAGAGGCTCTGGGAGGGTGTTTTTTGCTTCCAGAGAGCCTCCCGGGTGGGGGGGGGAGGGTGCTTTTATTCTCCCCCGGCTTCAGGAAGCCTTTGGAGCCTGGGGAGGGTGAAACACGAGCTTCTTGGGCCCACTAGAGGTTGGGAAGCAGGCCATTTCTGGCCTCGAGAGGGCCACTGGGGAAGAGGGAGAAGCTGTTTTCAACCTCCCCAGGCATTAAATTATAGGTGTGGTCACTTGCACATGCACAAAAGCATGCGTGCACACTCTTTTGGCACCCGAGCAACAGAATGTTCACCATCACTGCTCTAGGTAAAAGAATGAATTACCCTGAGCAATGAAAGAATTTTAATACTGGAGGGACACAACATTCAGAAAGGTTGGCACACCCATTTATGGAAAAGAAGAGTGTATTTAGTCTATTAAGTCTAAATGGCAGCTAACTGCAGGAATTCATATTAAAATATCCCTGATAGTGTAGTTGAACACTTGTATCAAAGATAAACTCATGACTTCTTTCAATAATTGGTTCTACTACAGTTTCCTACAAATGTACCCTACATTATTTCTACTGTTAGCAATAATTTCTGTGTCCCCCCCCAAACTAACATTCAGCTGGAATCTGCTTTCATGTAACTTAAGACAATTATTCTACAATATCACCTGCCTTTTTTGGGAGAGGAAAAAATCCTGCTCTCTTGTACAGTATTTGATACCCTTTTAAATACAAGAAAATTGCTGTTGTGTCCTTCCCCTTCTTTAGACCAGGCCAAGGGCTTTCAAATTTCCTTCATAAGCTTTCAGTTTCCTGATGGTTCTTGCCCTTCTTTGAAGCTGTTCCAATGCTTCTGAGTTGGTTTTTAAAGCCCCACACCTGACAAAATGTTCAAGTTGCGGCCTGACTAATGCAGAATTAAGTGGAACAATCATTTCTGATTTGGAAACTATGCTTTGCTTTTTATTCATCCTAAATTGCTTTTGCTTTTTTCTATAGCCCATCAGACTGCTGACTCACATTCAGTTTGTGATCAAGTATAATTCCGAGGTCTTTTTTTATTCAAGTCCAATGTTTCTCTTCCAAAGTCAAGAATTTTGCATTTGCTTCCGTTTTCTGTTTCTTTAGTTCAACAAGATTGTTTATAGTTTTATTTTCTAATGCAGTGTTTCCCAACCTTGGCAACTTGAAGATATTTGGACTTCAACTCCCAGAATTCCCCAGCCAGCATTCGCTGGCTGGGCAATTCTGGGAGTTGAAGTCCAAATATCTTCAAGTTGCCAAGGTTGGGAAGCACTGTTTTAATGTATTGGCTATTTTATGTGAATAGCAGCATAAGCATTCCATCCATTTTATCCAATTAATTAACAGAATGATGGTGGTTGCCAGTAGTGGATTCTAAACCCCTTTATTACTGGTTCGTGCACATGCTTGTGCTTGCACGTGATACTTCCGAGTGGGTGAGCGGAGCATTCCTGGCAGGTGGGTGGAGCCTCCTGGACAGGTGGGCAGAGCCTCCCATCACCAGGACTACTGGTTCTTAGAACTGGGGCAATCTGGGAGCAACCGCACCTCTGGTGGTTGCACATATTTATCTTTTAGGGAGCATGTCTCCTCCAAGGTGGTCTTGTATCATCAATTATGAGCAATGATTTTCAATCTGCTTGTAAATAGAGTGATGACCTCTAACTCATGTTTCATGCTCAGTACTTTAGTTTAGCTTCAGTGTGATCCTACTCTGCCACTAAAGAGCATTTTACAGCTTAGTACTTTATAGTTTATCATATTTATATTAAAATATAAACCTTGTATTAGAAGGTGAACTTACTGTAGATCAGTGCTTTATTGATCTACAGGCTTTTCAATAAGATCAAGCTATTTATTTTTATTTATTTTATTTATTTATTTAGTCCAATACATAATACACAATGAAGATAATAGATATGTAGTAATATAACTAAAGAAACGAATAGAAGAAAAGATATAGAAGAAAAGAGTCCGCGGAGAGGGGCGGCATACAAATCTAAATAATAAATAAATAAATAAATAAAAGTATAGGTGAACAAATTTGAAAGGAAGAAAAGATAAATGAGATAAGGAGTGACAATTGGACAGGGGAAGGAAGGCACACTGGTGCACTTATGCACGCCCCTTACTGACCTCTAAGGAACCTGGAGAGGTCAATCGTGGATAGTCTAAGGGGAAAATGTTGGGGGTTAGGGGTTGGCACTACTGAGTCAGGTAATGAGTTCCACGCTTCGACAACTCGGTTGCTGACGTCATATTTTTTACAGTCAAGTTTGGAGGGGTTAATATTAAGTTTGAATCTGTTGCGTGCTCTTGTGTTGTTGCGATTGAAGATGAAGTAGTCATTGACAGGTGATAGAATGTGATTATAAAAATGAGAATTCCACAACATCTAATATTCTTCATGAGAAATCCATATATAGGTCAGGAAGCCTATGTATGGACCAAACATGATGAAATCACCTGGCTCCAGGCTGATAGAGAAATGAGATGACTGCACACTTTCCCCTTATTTAATCATTCTATATGCTGAATATAAAGAGAAGCAGGATTGAAAGAACATAAGCATGGTTTAAAACTGGAGGAAGAAAAATCAATTGCATTATGCTGCTAGCTGAAAACGCATAGAATCCCAAAGCTCTAGTAAGAAAAGTCAAAGAGCATAGTTTTTTTTTAAAAAAAGAATAAAATTAATATAAAGATGATCTAATTAATGACAATAGTCTTAAAACCAGGCTGATGATCAAACTAATGCAACATGTCTTATAATTATAATGGACAATCAAAGAGGTACTGTAGGTAACGTCTGCCTTTTAGGATAAACTATTGATAGTAAAAGAACAAGCAGACAAGAAAGAGGAAGTAAGAGCTGAAATTTGAAGAAGCAGGAAAGAGTATTGACACTTTTGAACTTTGTTGGAGAATACTCCCGAGAATACTGCCAAGAAAACAAAATAATGCATTATTAAACAAATCAACCCAAAAAGTGTCACTTGAGACACAAATATCCACGTTTTCAGCCTTTACATAACTTACTAAGGAAGTTCAAGAAATGAGATAAAGTTAGTTGGCAAAATTATTGCATAGTTCTGGTTATCTGTATTGTTTTCATGATATTTATAAATCAGCTGGGTCATGAACTTATCTGAAAACTTTGGCTTTGAAAATTGTTTTTTGAGGAGGGAGACAAGGATAAGATTAAGTTGTCCTTCAATTATCTGTCACTCCATCTTCATCCTCTAAAAATAATACATAAAGGCTTGGCCAGGTTCTCAGCAAGTTCCTTTAGTATCCTGAGATATGAATAATTTGTATCTGGAAATTTAAATGCATTGAAAATAAATAGATATTCCCTGGGTATATTTCTGTCAGTCTAAAACTTCAGTTTTCTCCTTTTGTTTTGCTTGGCAGAGTTGCCTGTTGGAACAAACATTCTTTCATCAGAAAAAACTGACCCAAAATAAGAATTGAATAGTTTTTTTTCTTGCTGCGGCTTACATTTTTAAAATCCTGATTGAGCATCTGCTATATTGATTTTTTTTCCTTTGCTTTTGATCATATCTAAAGATGGCCTTTTTTCTTTTTCTTATTGAACAATATAATTACGTCATATGCATTCATTTTTTCTGACACCATCTTTATAATCCTGGCCTACCTATCTCTTTTATTCCTTAGTTATCTGTTTTAGTGCCTATGTGTATCCTTTTGTTTTATTTATTTTATTTATTTATTTTGTCCAATACACAATACATATAGAAGAGAATAGACATGTAGTAATACTGTATATATAAAGAAAATATATAAAAATAGAGGAGAAGATATATGAAAGGAAGAAAAGATATATGATATATGAGATAAAGGAAAGACAATTGGCCAGGGGACGAAAGGCACACTAGTGCACTTATGTATGCCCCTTACTGATCTCTTAGGAACCTGGAGAGGTCAATCGTGGATAGTCTAAGGGAGAAATGTTGAGGGTTAGGGGTTGACACTATTGAGTCTGGTAATGAGTTTCATGCTTCGACAACTCGATTGTTAAAGTCATATTTTTCACAGTCAAGTTTGGAGCGGTTCATATTAAGTTTGAATCTGTTGCGTGCTCTTGTGTTGTTGCGGTTGAAGCTGAAGTAAGTTGAAGCTGAAGCTGCACAAAAAGTTCTTTAAATTTTTAATGCAATGCCATTCATTTTTTTCTTCCTGTTGGAATTCTTTGCATTTGGTCCTTTTAATGTCTCTTTTTTTGCAATTCCAACTAATCTTTTTCTCACTAGCTTCTCCTGCCATGCAGTCTCATCTTAATTGTTTAATGTGTTGAAAATATTAAGTTTAAATTCTCCTGAAAATCAGTCTTCTGCATTTCTTCACTCTGAAAAAAAAATGTCAGCGAAACAAATCAGAAATTTCCTGGTACCATGTTTAGCAGGAAGTTGCTTCTCAAACAATTGTTTGGGACAATTAAAGCTCTATAATTTGTCTTTAGAAGTATCCATATCTAATTGTTGGTAAATATACTAGGACAGTTTCATTTTCCATTTGTAAAAAAATTTAGCCTGGATTCTTGGTATAATGCCACCAAGGTTTTTACTTGGATTTCTGAGCACCACCAATGGCACTGCGAGAGCAATCATGGGCTTTCCCAGGTATGCCCATGTAACACCAACACTCCACAGTCTGCATTGGTTGCCGATCAGTTTCCAGTCACAATTCAAAGTGTTGGTTATGACATATAAAGCCCTTCATGGCATCAGATCAGAATATCTCCGGGACCGTCTTCTGCCGCACGAATCCCAGTGACTGGTTAGGTCCTACAGAGTTGGCTTTCTCTGGGTCCCGTCGACGAAACAATGTTGTCTGGTGGTGCCCAGGGGAAGAGCCTTCTCTGTGGCGGCCCCGACCTTCTGGACTCAACTCCCCCCAGAGATTAGGATTGTTGGACTGTTTTTTGCCGTTGATTAATGATAATTGTGATTTTCTTGATTCAGATGAATGTGCAATATCTGTAGAAATGCTAGGTTAATTTGTAATATTCTGTATTATTTATCCCTTCAAAATGTTAGGAGAGGTTTATTATTATTAATGAAGTATAACAAATATTTATTTAAAAATCAGTGATACTACATTTAAAAGCTATATTATATGGATTAAAATAAGCTAAATACAAATGAAAAGAAAGAAACGGGATCCATATAATGTTACTAGAAAATGAATATTGTTCCATTTAATTTTATGAATATAAAGGCATTTTAAAGTTTCATAAAGAATATACATTTTACATCCCTTCTTAATGTCGAGAGTGTAGATTTTTTTTTGTATTTATGATGATACTCTTCTCATTTTTGTTCCTTGACTTTTCTGAATTGAGTCCTAATTCTTCAGCAGGGTAAGTGCAATGAGTTGACTGTACAATCACAATTAAGCTTGTTTATAATGTCCTTGAGAGCTCCCCACTCAAGGACATTGTGATAAGGTTGAAATGGAGCAGGTGGATTTGTACATCTTCAACCTGCATGAGTACAATCAATAATATAACAGTGCAGTGTTTAAGACCAAATCTGTGATTTTGTACGTGCAAAGATGTGGCCCCAGTGGTTTGGTACACTGTTTGGAGAGCATGTGTGTAGAAAGAATAGTTGAATAAACATGTTTCTTGTTAAATAAGTACAATTCACATATTTGTATTTGTGAAGGCCAAGTGTATTTGATGATGGGAAAAAGTGAGAAAGTGCTTTTGCTGTAGAATTTTAAAAATAAACATTTCTTTCTTTCTTAAAAAGTAAGGCCAAATATGGAAGAAGTTGTTATTGAAAATTTAATGACATTTCCATCAATATTGTACAGCATCTCTGCATTTTGCTTTGATTTATTTATATTTAATGAGTCTGCAGTTTCTACTTTTAGGTAAGAGGAATAACTACCTATTGTTTCGACTTCTGTGTTTACAAAAAGCATGCCCTTTTGCCTCTAATTTGAATTTTAAAAAACCCATTTTTAAAAATTTAATTAAAAAAACAAATTTAAGCTTTAAAAAATTACACTTATCAAAATTCCTGGTTTGGGTAATTACTTGTCATAAGTTCAAGTATCACTGTGCTTTATCAGTCCAATGTTAGCTTGATGTAGTATTTAAATGTTTATAGTCTGAGTAGTAAGGAGTATCATTTGCCTACTGTTGTGCGTATTGTGCGTGTGTGTGTGTGTGTTTCTATTGAGTCACCTGGTACAGTATACCCAAATATGGGAAGCATACTGCTTCCTTTTGCCTTTCAGCCTCACTCCAGGAGCCATCCAGACACCAAACCATATTTTCCAAACTTGCAAAGAACTGATAAAGCATTATTTATGTATGTATGTATGTATGTATGTATGTATGTATGTATGTATGTATGTATGTATGTATGTATGTAGACTTATATGTTGCCCAACTCTCAGAGGACTCTGGGTGCTTTATAACCAAATACACATAAAATGTATATGGCTACATGGCTTAGGACCAGGTTACTGGTCCTAAGGGACTGTCTCCTGCCTCATGTATCCCAGCGGCTGGTTAGGTCCCACAGAGTTGGCCTTCTCCAGGTCCCATTAGCTAAGCAATGCCAGCTAGTGGGGCCTAGGGGAACAACTCCCTTCCTAGATCTGTACTGCCCCCCAGCCTCCTGGACTTTTGCAAGGTTTTAAAAACGTACCTTTGTTGGCAGGCTTGGGGCGGTTGAGCTTAACATCTTGCTTCGGTCATAGATGTGATTGTGTGACTGTTGTTGAATGAATACTTTTTTTATACTATTGGGGGTTTAATTATTTGTTTTAGTATTAGGTTGGGTTTCACTCGTCATATTGTATTGTATTTTATTCGTATTGTTGTAAGCCATCCTGTGTCTATGGAGAAGTTGGTTGCGGCAGCCAGCCAGCCAGCCAGCCAGCCAGCCAGCCAGCCAGCCAGCCAGCCAGCCAGCCAGCCAGCCGGCCAGCCGGCCAGCCGGCCAGCCGGCCAACCGACCAACCGACCAACCGACCAACCAACCAACCAACCAACCAACCAACCAACCAACCAACCAACCAACCAACCAACCAACCAACCAACCAACCAACCAAATAAATAAATAACAATATAACCCCCCCTAAAAACAGTACAAAACTATTTTAAACCAACAATTAACAATTAAAACAGTTTAAAAAACCCATGCATGTCTTTCCTGGTTGGCTCCTGATGGCATACCATCTGATCAACGACTCCAGGCCTGCCGCAAAAGCCAGATCTTTACGACTTTTTGGAAGGCCAGTAGGGTAGGGGCAGTCCGAATCTCCGGAGGTAGCTGGTTCCAAAGAAATGGAGCAACCACAGAGAAGGTCCTCCCCCATGGGCCCGCCAGCTAACACTGTTTAGCTGACGGGACCTGGAGAAGACCAACCCTGTGGGCTCTTATCGGTCACTGGGAGCTATGCGGTAGAAGATAGTCTGGCCCTAAGCCATCTAGAACTTTAAAGGTAATAACCAACACCTTGAATTGCGCCTGGAGGCCAATCAGAAGCAAGTGCAGTCCACAGAGAATTGGTGTGGTGTGGGTGTATCTAGGTGTAGTACCGGAGCGGCGCACTGGAATATACTGGTAGGAACCCACCTCTGCATGGTATGATATTATTATGATACTATATTACTCCGTTTTCTCTAATGTGGGATCTTCTTTATTGCAACTCCAGAATTCCTAACCAGCATAGCCAAAGACTGAGGGTTCTAGAAAGTTTTGCTTAGGATTCCTGGATAATATGCAAATCCCTATAACTTCCGTATGGTAATTCTCACGATAGTTGACTTTTCCTTTAGATGGTAATTTCACAACAGCTCTCTAGCCAACAAATTTCCTCTTTTAATGTCTAGTCCTTTTCAGGAAAAAAAAAGGAACAGATTTGAAGGGAATGATAGCTGAGAGATACCTTCTGATTGCTGTTGTCATTTATTTATTTAATTTATTTTGTCAAAAAATTATAGGGTGGTAATTTGTACAAATAAAACATTAGCCGGGCTCTCTGGTAAGAGCCTCCCAAAAATTCAAGAATACAAATTTCAGACACACACACGTTTGAAAATTCAAAACAATGTTCTTTATCACAAAATTCAAAATAAACTCAGCACTCTTTTTGTGTTGCAAAGAGCACTTGTCCCAAAACAACCGGGTAGTCTGTACAATTTCCCTTAATCAGTCTTTAAGTACTTAGCTAGCAGCTGTGAAGAAACTTCACACCCCTTCTTCTTCCACAAAGTGAAACACCCACACACTTTGCTCTGCGTTGGTTTCAAAGACGTGAAAAATCAACAAACAAAGTCAAGGCACGATTCCTGAAGAACTGCGATCAGATATTCTTCCACAACGGCCACACCCACATGCTGCTATTTATAGCAGCAGCCCTAATTACTGGAGCCCCAACCCAAACACAGGTGGCCTTTCTTATCTCCGGTAATATGTCCTTACTTGGTCTCTTCTACACATAATTCTGCGCTTGCGTGGGTCCAAGACGTCTTCATCCGAATCAATGGAAGATAATGGGGATTGACTGCCTGGGCTGTGTGCCAAGCCCCCCTCTTCCAAGTCACTCCCACCTTCTTCGTCCGAGGAAACTAAACTCTGAACTGACTCTGTCGGCAATAAAGCAGGCCTATGACATGTTGAAGTTTCCCCTGCATCCACCTCCACATTCCCTGGGGCAGGAGCTGGGCCAGAGCCAACCACAACAGATAAGTAATGATAAAAAGAAGCGATAGAAGACAATAGGACAGGGACGGTAGGCACAATGGTGCGCTTATGCATGCCCTTTACAGATCTCTTAGAAAGGGGGAGAGTTTGATTGTAGATAGTCTAAGGTTAAAGGTTTTGGAGTTAGGAGTGGAAACCACAGAGTCAGGTAGTACATTCCAGGCATTGATTACTCTGTTGTTGAAGTCGTATTTTTTGCAGTCTAGTTTGGAGCGGTGGACATTTAGTTTAAATCGGTTTCGAGCTTGTGTGTTGTTGCAGTTGAAGGTGAAGTAGTCAGCAGGTAGAACATTTTGGTATATGATTGTATGTATTATAGTTAAGGCGGAACGGAGACAATGGAGTTGTAAGTTGTCTAATTGAAGAATTTCAAGTCTGGCGGAGTAAGGTATTTTGTTGTGAGAAGAGGAGTGAAGGACTCTTCTTGTGAAATATTTCTGGACTCTCTCAATTGTGTTGATGTCAGAGATGCAATGTAGGTTCCATACAGGTGAATTTACTAATTGGATTTTTTATTGTGCCTTTTCTACAAATGTTCCATCAAGGATTCCATGAGTTGAACTTCCATCTGTTTGTCCAAAGGCAAAAGTTCTATGCCATATATACTGTGAATACCTTTGAAAATAAATTGTGGAGATCTCATTTCTTTTTGTGATTTTGATATTTATGTGGAAAAACTGAAATTATTTTTGAGAAAGTAGTCTGATTAAGAACCTTGCTTGTTTGTGGTCCCTTAACAATAAAAAGTTCTACAGATTAATGCATTTATTATAACACGAACCTCCTTTAAGCCATAACCTATAATAAATTAATCTTAAAGGTCATGCAAGATATCTTGTGTTGAGCTATATTTATATGTAGACTACTTTATTTACCAATAATTCTTTCAAATGCATGCATGGATGCTAATAAAAGAGAAAGCCATCCTCTTGGCTCCAAAGACTACATTCTTTAGCTCATAACTCTCTTACGGTTTCTTATAATTGGCATGCATCCATTATTCACTACTTGATTTGTATTTTGGAAAAGGATTCCAAGAAGAGAGGCCCGTATAAGGCAAGGCCACTGAATGCAGAAACATAAAACTTAACAACCAAGAACATTCTTTTCTAATGTAGCCTATGCTGATATCTCAAGTGTGATCTAGAAAAAGAGAGGTTTGTTCTTTTCTTAGCAAAATTTGTACATGTGTTTCTACTTGCCTAGTCTTTACCTGCCCCCTTTTTTGGTGTATAAATATAAGGGTTTTTTGGGGGGAAAGATGAATGAGGCATTAAGAAGAATTGCAAGCTTTGCAAGTAATATTTTATTATAAATAAATTTTTAAAAGATGTATTGGAGTATGTATTGCAGAAATTCTCTAAGTGTGGACCTTGGTTTTTGGTGATTATAGGCAAGTTGCAAATGCGAAATAATTTGATTATGATTTTCACATATACTGCGGTTTCTGTACGTCTACTTTTTAAACTTGGCAATACTAGCTTTCTTTATAATTTTGCTTAGTTTCATGCCTGCTATTTCTTCAGACTGGTGTTCAAGAATTCCTTTCCATTACAATTCTGATTTAGAAGTTTCTGGCATTGGGTTTATTCTAAGGTATATTTCTATTGATTCACCATTGCCATATCCGAATTTTGAGCACCCTGGGACATTTTCATATTTGCTTGGTTCAACAAAAAAAAAAGTTTGTCTTTAAGGGATGTTTGCTTGCCATTACTAATCTAAAAATAACAAAAATAGGATGATGATAAGAACAGTTCAATTACGGATCTAATTGCATCAAGGTTGACTCAGCCTTCCATCCTTTCGAGGTGGGTAAAATGAGGACCCAGATTGTGGGGGCAATATTAAAAAGTGCTATTACTAACATGTTGTAAGCCGCCCTGAGTCTAAGGAAAAGGGCGGCATAAAAATTCAAATAATAAATAAATAAATAAATGAAGGCAGCCTGTCACTTTTCATGTTAAATATTTGGGAAGTAGGGTCTGGAATACACAACCCCAGATTTTTTTCTTTTGGAAAGAAAGAAAGAATTATGTTGGAATTTCTGAAAAGTTTCTGAAGAAGCACAGTTTTCTTTAAACAAGTTTTGAACATCTCTTCAGCATGATACACAAAAAGAAGTCTTTGGTATAACGGCCTTAATATGGTAGCGATAGTCATTTGATAATTGTCCTTTACAGATGATCATATTGTCTCCTTTTGTTTTAAAGAAAGAAAGCACAGGTTGGTCACATAGGAAAAAGGGTAATGTTTTGTCTTCACTACGCCCCCTCCCTCTTTTATTAGAAGCCCTTATTTGGTGGAAATGGCTGTATGTACAGCTGCTCTGGCTGATACTGGAAAATTGTTCTACCTCTGAGAAGTACATCATGTCCTCGTGTCCCCATTCTAAAAGGGTAATGAATGCGAAGCAGGTGAGTCAGCCTTTTGTGCTTAGGACCAGGTGCTTTTCCTTGTTTTTCCTCCTCCTTTTTTCTTTTGGGAGATGGCATGCTAAAACACACCCTGGCATTCATCCTGTTTGCAAACACTTCAGAGTATTGAAAACAGGTAGGGATATATTTTATGAGTGGGTTAGGCAGTTTTCCTTACAACATAAAAGGGAGAACAGTTTCTTATGCTGTTCTATGCTTTTATAAGACTAGAACAAAATGCAATTCTAGTATGGTGTAGCTGTCCTTAATTAGTTGCCCTCTGACTTATCTATCTATCTATCTATCTATCTATCTATCTATCTATCTATCTATCTATCTATCTATCTATCTATCTATCGATTTTGTCCAATACAAATTGAAAGTAAAGAGAATAAAAACACGTAGTAGTAAATATCAGGGAAAGGATAGAAGAAAAGATATGAGAATAGAATACGTTAATGAAGAATAGAGGAAAAGATATATGAATGGAAGAAAAGATATATAAAATATAGGAGGGGCAATTGGACAGGGGACGGAAGGTACAGTAGTGCACTTATGCTTGCCCCTTACTGACCTCTTAGGAACCTGGTGAGGTCAATCATGGATAGTCTAAGGGAAAAATGTTGGGGGTTGACACCACGGAGTCCAGTAATGGGTTCCACGCTTCGACAACTCGATTGCTAAAGTCGTATTTTTTACAGTCAAGTTTGGAGTGGTTGATATTAAGTTTTGTTTTGTTTTGCCACTGAGTGAGAATCGAAAAGTTAAACATCTGGAGAGCATTTAGTATATAGGAAGCTTAGTGAGCATAAACTATGCTAGTTTCTTGCTGACTTGTATTCTATTGTTGACTAAAGTGGGATATATTTTAGGAATGTGGTATTTGTGAGTACCACTACTACTGCTACTTAATGTAGTAGGTAGATTGACCTGGATATCTGGTAGCAGAATTGCTAGTGCCTGGCTTTTCTAATATTTCTGATAACTGGATTTCTGGCAGCTGGATTTGCTAGTACACATCTAGGAAATTAGATAATAAAATACTAGTCACAAATACCGCATTCCTAAAATGGGATGTATTTTAGGAATGTGATATTTGTGACTACAACTTCACAATCTAATTTACTAGATGTGTACTAGCAAATCCAGCTACCAGAAATCCAGATCCAGCTACTTCTGCTGGATTTTAAATTTATTTGAATGCTCTGATGCATTTTTAAGCTGTTTAAATCTAATTGTCCTAAGACATGAAGGTTGTGACAGTGATTAAAAGACACAGACAATTTGTAAATGATAAAATGCTGTTGTGTGGATAACCTTGTACAGATGATGCAGGCGAGCTGGTCCTTACTCTTCGAAATTTGGGATTTTAGGTGGAGCTTGAGGAGCACGAATCCCAGCGACCGATTAGGTCCCACAGAGTTGGCCTTCTCCGGGTCCCGTTGACTAAACAATGTCGTTTGGCGGGTCCCAGGGGAAGAGCCTTCTCTGTGGTGGCCCCGACCCTCTGGAACCAGCTCCCCCCTGAGATTAGAACTGCCCCCACCCTCCTTGCCTTCCGCAAACTCCTTAAAACCCACCTCTGCCGTCAGGCATGGGGGAACTGAAATATATTCCCCAGGCCTATACTGTTTATGTATGGTATGTTGTGTGCATGTTTTTTTTTAAAAAAAATATGGGTTTTTAGCTTTCTAATTATTGAATTTGTATTATATACAGTATTGTTTTCTGTTGCTGTTGTGAGATGCCCCGAGTCTGCGGAGAGGGGAGGCATACACATTTAATTAATAATAATAATAATAATAATAATAATAATAATAATAATAATAATAATAATAATTAAAAGAACCTGTTGCCCTGAGAAGGGCGAAGGCTGTTGGACCTCTTGAAGCTTCACTAATCTTGTGTTAGGTGGGTTATTAAAATTCCTCATGACTAGTCTAGTCTAGGAGTGGATTACCATCCTGCCTAGTCAAAAACTCTATAAAACTGCTAAAGCTGAGAAATTGGCCTGTTTCATACTATAAACGTATTGATAAATTAAAATGAAATTTAAAGAGCTCAAAATGACTGTTTTCTTTCTGTTTTGGGTAACCATCTGGCTATAGACTCTCCTGATATTCCAGGAAAAAATCCAGAGAAAAGATTTTCACATTCATAAAAACCTTCCTTAACTGGGTTAAATAATTTACTGCAGTGTTTTTAAAAAAGATGCCATTATTTTAAAATTAAAGGTGAATCCTCAGTTGATTTGAATTCATAGGACATAGGACTACATGGAAATGTCTATATAGTTTTCTTGACAATTTCATGGGAACTTCTGCCTGATAGGCTATGTTATAATTATTTGATATCCAAATGTTTTGCCAACAACTGTGGCTGGCATCTTTAGAGGTAGAAGTGAGGACAAATATTTGATCATTAGAACATAGCCTATTGGCACAGAAACTCATCACCTCTGGACTGACACTGATTGGGAAAACCTTTATCAAAATAAGGAAATTGTATTTACGGTATTTATTTTGTCAAGTACGTATTGGTATTATGCAAAGATATAACCATGTTTATATACATGATATTGGTACTAATAATAGAGAAACATTAGGCACGCTGGTGCACTTATGCACGGCCCTTATTCCCATCCTGTAATTCATTTTCCTCCCTCCTAGGCTAAACTACACCCCCAAGCTTTTTCTAATAGTCAACTATTAATTAGATGCAACTTAGTTTCTATGATCAGCCAAAGTTAATTGGGGGTTATTGTCTATAACTGGACTGTTTTACAGTTGCAGCGTATTAGAATATGAATCAAACCCGTTTAAAGATTACACCTTTGAGGGAGAGTTGGACTCAAATGGATATAAATAGCTCTTTTCTATTCTGTGAAATTATTTATCTACTTGCTAAATTTAGGATACTTTCAGGAAGCTTTTGTTATCCAGTTACTCTGACTCTTTTGTAGAGGTTGCTGGGATAGAGAAGGAAGGAAGGAAGGAAGAGGAAACATTTTCCTTTTGTAGTTGCCTGGCGCGTTCAAAAGATTTTAGATTTTTTTCTTTACTACTAGAAAAAGAAAAAAAATTGGTACTATTATATTTGGCTATGTGTTAGAATTCACCAGACTAGAAATATCCCTATTTATGCTTTTTTCAGAGTAAATCAAAGTATTTTGTTTTTTTTAAAAAAATAGTTGATTGGAAAAGGAAATAAATATCTCAAATTCAAAAGAGGAATCCTTTCTCTTTCTTTACTTTTTTAAAATTAATGTGGTGGTGGATATACATATTTTTAAAATGCATACTGGGAAGTAGCGAGACTGGTTGGTCACATCAGCTGGAAATTGCAGATACTAGAAAAACTAGTATTTCAGGTTCCCAGTACAGCATCCTATCTAAAGAAGAAGCCTAAGTATTTCCTCTGCAAGAAGGGGAGAATTCATTGTGAGTGACAATAGCAGAAATCCCAAACTGAGTCTCCATCAGACATTTCTGTTACATTTGCATTTCTCACTTGTAGTAGTGAACATCCAAATAAGCCCTGGGAGACTGCGCATAAACAGCCTGATTGAATATGAAAGCTTTTCTCTTTAGACCAGTACATGAGACGTAAATGAAACAGAGCAATCAATAAAGATTGCTTTATTAAGATGTACCAATTGTTTTTAAGAAGCAAAAAGGTATTTTTTTGGATGTGTTTTGTGGAGTGAGTTTTTTTCCGAAGGCAGATATAGAAGGATCAGAGATTTGATTGGAAGTAATGGAGACAGGGTGAAAGTAAGTATGCCAACAGGCAAAGAAAGGAAGCTGTGCCATGAACACTACTGGAAAATGAATCATTTAGGTGGAGGTGGGGATTCTACCAAAGTCCAGATTTTTCAAAAAAGCTTCATATCCTGTTAGATATTTGTGACAATTGTACCTCAGAATGGAGATTATATTGGTCAGTGATTTTCAACCTTTTTTGAGCCGCGGCACATTTTTTACATTTACGAAACCCTGGGGCACATTGAGCGGGGGGAGGGTGGGGGCTAAAAAAAGTTTGGACAAAAAAATTCTCTCTCTCTCTCTTCCTCCCTTTCGCTCTATTTCTCTCTCCCTCCCTCTTTCTCTCCCTTCCTTCTTTCTCCATCCCTCTTTCTTTCTCTTCCTTCCTTCCTCTCTTTTTTGCTCTCTTTCTCTCTCCTTCCCTACCTCCCTCTATGTCTTTCTCTCTCTCTCTCCTTCCCTCCCTCTCTTTCTCTCTCTCTATTGCTTTCTTTCTCTCTTGCTTGCTTTCTTTCTCTCTCTGAGCTTCGCGGCACACTTGACCATGTCTCACGGCACACTAGTGTGCCACGGCACACTGGTTGAAAAACACTGATATAGGTAATGTGAAAATGCAGTTACCATTCCAACCATTATTTCCTGCTATGAATTTATCCTTTTAGCATCTTTAATGATTATGATAGTCCTTTTTAAAAATCTCCCCCCTCCCAGGAAAGCATTTGATAGAATAGCCCTAGACATTCTGATTTATAGGTTGATTAAATATGGAGAATTACATGTCTATTAGCTAATAGCTACAAGCCACAGTTGGCTTAAAAGCAATACTCCAGAGAGTGCGGATCAACAGTTGCTAGTCATACTGGAATAAAATAACGAATGGGTACCACAAGGCTTGATTTGGGTCCAGCTGCTCTTAAACATTTTTTATTTATGGCATGAACACAAAGGTGAAGGACCTGCATATATCAACTTTGACAATTCAAAGGAGAGAAACAAAATGCAAAATAATATTGATAGCTTAGAGAAGTCAGCTAAAAATAAACAAATCAAATATAGTTGAGACAAATATAATTTTTTTCTTTAGGAGAAAAAAATATAGGAAGAGTTTGGGGATATGTAGCTTGGTAATAATGCTTGTTAAAAGGATCTTAGGACAGTAACTAATTATAGCTAAGTGTAACTGTAAAAAGAGCAAATGAAATTTAGTTCTTCACTAATGGATAGTTTATAAATGAAAGGAAGAAATTGCTTCCATTTTGTTCAGCATAGAAGAGGCTCTACTTCAAGCAATATGCCCAAATTACTACATTTATAAGAGAATTAGAAAAACTAGGCTCAGAGATTGCAGCAAGGATGATTATAAGTTGGAGTCATGATCCATGATACAGCAAAGAATATTTGTGAGCTTAGTCCAATACAGAGATCTTCAAATTTGGCAACTTTAAGACTTGTAGGACTTCAACTCCCAGAATTCTGGGAGTTGAAGTTTACAAGTATTAAAGTTGCCAAGTTTCGGGACCCCTGGTCCAATACCAACTATACAAAACAATGCCACTGCTGTACACCAGGATGCCTGGTGAAGAAACTGATAAATCCAGGTAAATAGAATTCTATGGACATGAAGGCAGAGAAGGTGTGTAACAAATGATGCTTTCTCAGTGCGTCCAGCTTTAAGAGTCTCCAATTCCTGCACTGTTCTGTTCTGTTTGTTTGGGGGTTTTTCACCATCACAGTCAGTGTTCTTGTGGGCTCAGATGCAGAATTGGGTCAGTAACAAGTATTACAGTAGCAGGGGTTATAGATATATTTGTAAGGATCTGTGCTTGTTATTTAGTCATATATTTCCATTGTTACATTTCATACATCAAATTATTTTTAATGAAACACATTTGATATAGATGACATTTTTTATCCGGTCAAAAATGAGATAGTTTTTTCAATCTCCTGTTATTCATTGTCAATATGCTTGAAGGAATTGATTTATTGATATTGGAATCTAACATATCTAGGTTTTTAATTTTTTTTTTAATTTTTAATTATAATACAAACAAGCGAACAACATAAAACATATATACATACCTATATATATACATATTAATTTACTTAATGATTGATACTTAACAATTGATTTCTTTCACTTTAATATTAGTTCAATTTCTTATTTTTTTTCTATCCAATTATACAGTTTCCCCCACACTCTAGAGTAGTCCTTATTTTGTTTATTCTGTAATTCATAAGTTAATTTACTTAATTTAGCACAGTCTAACATTTTCCTAATCACCATCTCTTCATCTGGTATCTTTTCTTGTTTCCAAGTTTGTGCGAACACCAATCTTGCTGACGTTAGTATGTGAGTTATTATATAATAATCTGTGGAGTACCAGGATGAGATCTGATTTCTGAATTCAGAATTCTAATATTGATTATCAGAGGAACCAAAACTATCTCACTTATTGCATAAGACAAGTTCAACAAGAGAAAGGAGGCAGCCCCGAATCTTCGGAGAGGGGCGGCATACAAATCTAATAAATTATTATTAATTATTATTAAATTTATATTGTGATATCATAGAAAAAGCAAATTAAAGGTAAAGAATAATATGGGGAGTCTGTAGTCTGTATTGTCTTGCCCCAAAGCCAAATACTATTTTCATTTTCTGCCTTGCCTGCTTCTTTTTCAAATACTCATGCTGAGACTTAGACATATTCTTCCCCATAGCCTAATTTTCTCCCTTTAGAAGTGTACACAACTGCGTAAATCCTCACACTGTCCCTCCACCCCTGTTGTGTATCGAAGATTGAAAGCAGCTCTAGATAAAAGCCAGAAAATTAAGAAAGCAGGCTCCCTTAATGGGCATCTGAAAGATTTATGAAAAAGCTCTTTGAAACTGCAATGTTAAAAGAAGGCATGTGAGAGTTTGAGCTTGCTAATGATGATCGACATGAGTAGAAGGGCTTTCCCTTAGGCAAGGATTGCATATGGCAGGAAAGACTGCAAGCAGTAATGGATGAATTATGTTACATCAGGGAGGGGCAACATATGGCTCCTAAATGACATGAGGACTCAGAATATTTTATGTGACTCATGCACCTGTTCCAGTTGCTGAAAATGTCCACTTTTTCTTTGACAAAAGCGGAGCTGTTTAGATAACTATTGAACAAATCTTTTCAGGGAATTCAGCAAGCAGAACGTAATGGAGCAATTTTGCATGGTGGTCCAAATAGACATGGTGGTTGAATGACTTAAACGATCAACATCTAGCAAAACATTGAAAGGATTGGTGGGCTGCACTTGGTTTAGGGGTCACATTTTGGGCAACTGGTTACACAGGTAATGTAGGAAACCGGTCAATTGGATTTTCCAGAGGTTTCTGTATTTGAATTGGGCTAATTACTCATGCCCTTTGATTCACTGCTGAATTCAGCAAGTAAGCAGTGTTTTCAGAGTAAATTATTTTTATGCCTAGTGGGAAGCAATTGTGTATGATCAAAGAGAGAGAGAGACTTCCTCATAACCTCTTGCAAAGTCAATTTTTACTCAATTTTTTTTACATTTCTAATATGATCAAGTGGAGAAAATCTATGTAGTTTTGGGGGTTTTTTTTTCAAACCATAAGTCAACTTCCAGGTAATTCTACCTGGATGACTGACAGTCTTCATCAACATATTATTACAAATTGGAAAAAGGAACAAAAAGGGGAAGTTAGAACGTCTCTAATACTTTTTCTTTTTTGTTTATTGTTGTTTATTTTTGTTGCATCATTTTTAATATGCAGAAACTATAAGTAACAATGCCATAGAGATTTTAGTATTACATTTAAGATAGAAATCATTATAATGCAACAAATAATGTATTTTGTTTTAATAACAATACTAACAATAATCAACAACAATGATGTTGTTTATTAATGTCATATTTACCTTTGTTTGTAAAATTTAAACAATCTTACATTTATCAACATTAACAATTTAGAAATCACAGTTGATGTGAGACACAAAAGACCAGGACCACAGGTAAAATTCCAATTGAGTAGATTTATTGCTTATGCCTGTACAAAGGAATAGTCTAAACTAATGTCCTAGAAGTTAGATACTAGTCAACAGAATTTGGGGGGGTGGGGGGGGTTTGGACTTAGTCCGTTTGTGGCTATGTAGCAAATCTTGACTGATTCCTCTTTTAACTCCTCCCCCAAAGCTTTGTCATTCCTCCTGATATAATTAATACTGATATAAACTTTTTTAATCTTTAAAAGTTAAATTATCTAAATATTAGTGTGTTAATCTCAATTAAACATCCATGTTCCAAATGTAATTTAATCTACCAATTTCTGTTGTATAATAACAGCATAAAACAATATGAAGATGGAAAAAAGGAAGCAGGCTTAGATAAAAGCTGAATTTGAAGCATTAAGGAGTTTTATAATTTCATAGTTAACATGATTTAGAGTCACGTCTGAGTTATTTCATTTAAAGGGAAAACAAAATCTTTATAAAATCTTACAATATTATTAAAATGAGACTTTTAATTCACAGTAATGGTAAATTAAATCCTCCAGGGCAATGAATAGAAGCTGGCTTGAGGCTATAATAAATGTATCCTCAAGAGAAATAATGATGTTTCCAGCCTTGAAGGAAGGCTGATCCACTCTCCCATCAAAGCCTGGATATTCTGCATAATTATTTTCTCATCTCTAACCTCCTGCTTCTTGAGATAGTTGTTGAGAATGGTGGATCATAGTTGCAGAAAGCTTGGAAGAAACTTATTACATAGTTATGTGTCCGAGCGATTTCAAGATTATGCATGCCACTGAGAATACAATGCTTGCAAATTATCTTTAGTGATACAGGGATAGGGGGAATATGACTGTTTCTGCTGTTGCTTTATTTCTTAGAAGCCTTTAGCACCATTGATTATTTTCTTGTAATTTCTGGATCTTTCTAGATTCAAAATACCTGTTATATAAGCAGGTGGAGCTGTGGCCAGGAGATCGATCACATCTCAATCGCCTCTTACTTGCACTGTGGCAAAGCATCCTCCATGGAGCTAATAGCTTAAGTTGTTGTGAGTGCATCCTCTTAACTTATACAACACCATTACTTTAAGAACTATTCCAATTTTGAGTTTGTTTGTTTGTTTGTTTGTTTGTTTGTTGGTTGGTTGGTTGGTTGGTTGGTTGGTTGGTTGGTTGGTTGGTTGGTTGATTCATTCATTCATTCATTCATTAGATTTGTATGCTGCCCCCTCCGCAGAGTTGTCTACTACAGGGGTCCCCAACCCCCAGTTCATGGATTGGCACCAGTCCAGGGCATGCCAGCAACTGGACCACACACACAAAGTCCCATTCTTGAGGTGCTGATAGCATGCAAACCCACGTCCCCTCAGGTGCATGGAAAAACATTTCTCCATGGAACCGGTCCATGGTGGCCAAACATTTGCAGTCCACTGGTCTATTGGGTGCAGTTCAAAATATTGGTTTCACTTTTGAAGGTCTATGTCAGTCAGGATGTGGGTATTTGCAAGACAGTCTATTCCCAGTGATATCTTCCCTGCTAATACAATCTTGTAAAATAGGCTCTCTATATACTCTTTTCTAGAAGGGCCACAGAGAATGACATTATAATTTAGCTATCTCAGTTGGCCTTCACAGTTGAAATATTGTAATATTGCTCCCTATGGTATTAGTGTTTAGGCTATTATGATGCATGTCCCTGATATTTATGTATGTTGTTAAGTTTTTATTCTTCTTCTATTACTGTTAAGTTTTTAACCCGATTTATGAATGCCAGAAATCTTTCAGAACTGTCAGCGATTCAGTGGCTTCTAGGTATATAAATAAATAAATAAAATATCCTTCCGTCCTCCTCTTTGTCCAGATATTTTGAATACCAAATCCTATCTTGTATAGCCTGTATTATGGCTGTAATAGTCTAATCTAGTCATGGCAAAACTTTGTTTGCTCGGGTACCAAAAGGGTGCATGCATGGCCGATAGCGCATGGCAACACCCATAATGCAATGCCCCCCTGCAAGCATGTCATCGGTTAAATATCATGGGTCTAATTCATCTAGCTGGCTCCAAGTTAGTAACCCAGAACTTACCACCTATGTTCTCTATCTGTTTATAAAGATAATAGGCTTTTCTACCTTTTTTCTGTAATCATTTAGTACACATTATTGTTTACAGTATTTAGAACATTTATAGATATACGGTATATAAAAAGAAACAATAATAGGGGTGCATTTAGAGAACTGTTCTGTGTTAGCAAATACTTCAGAAGAAAAGGATTTAGGGGTAGTGATTTCTGACAGTCTCAAAATGGGTGAACAGTGCAGTCAGGCGGTAGGGAAAGCAAGTAGGATGCTTGGCTGCATAGCTAGAGGTATAACAAGCAGGAAGAGGGAGATTATGATCCCGCTGTATAGAGCGCTGGTGAGACCGCATTTGGAATACCGTGTTCAGTTCTGGAGACCTCACCTACAAAAAAATATTCACAAAATTGAACGGGTCCAAAGACGGGCTACAAAAATGGTGGAAGGTCTTAAGCATAAAACTTATCAGGAAAGACTTCATAGTCTGGAGGACAGAAGGGAAAGGGGGGACATGATTGAAATATTTAAATATGTTAAAGGGTTAAATAAAGTTCAGGAGAGAAGTATTTTTAATAGGGAAGTTGTTCTGTCTGGGTCACTCCAGAAGCCAATACCAACCCAAAAAGAGAAGCCAGACACACTGGTAAAAGGCAAAGGCAGTTGTATAAAATTCAAGAAAAACACAGGTAACAGAAAATGTCCTTACAAACAGGAAAATGCTGTATCTTCAGATATATCCACGAAGGCAAAAGTCCATGCAGCAATACAGAATTCTTGCTGCCAAGCCAAGGCTGTAGATAGCAGACCTACACCTCCCACGGGTCTTCCAAAGCTGCTGGGCCACAAGCCAGGAACAGAGACGCCGAGAAACAAGACAGGATAACGCAACTCCAAACTGATAACACTCCACATGGCTTCAAGGGCTTGCCTGCCTTTTAAACCCTGCTAAGGAGGACCACACCCAAACCCAGCTGTTCCTAATTCAGTGCTGATAATACTTCTTTAATTGCTCCTTTCTTTGATCTGACCGTCTCTGTCGCATGTCAATGACGGCTTGAGCCTCATCACCTAATGACTCCAAACTACTGACTGGGGAGAGGCCCCCCCCCCGGGGATCTCATGCTGTTCTCCTTCATCGAATTCCTGATTTTCCTCTCCCCCGTCCGACTATTCAGCCCCCTCCTCTTCGCTGTCATCCTCCTCCGGGCATGGAGCCAGCAGAGACACAGCCGGTCCCTGAGCAGCCTCAGGCTGAACCACAACAGAAGTAAACACAAGAACAAGGGGGCACAATCTGTGTTAAGTTGGGGAAAAGATCAGAAGCAATGTGAGAAAATATTATTTTACTGAAAGAGTAATAGATGCTTGGAACAAACTTCCAGCAGACGTGGTTGGTAAATCCACAGTAACTGAATTTAAACCTGCCCGGGATAAATATATATCCATCCTAAGATAAAATGCAGGGAATAGTATAAGGGCAGACTAGATGGACCATGAGGTCCCTTTCTACCGTCAATCTTCTATGTTTCTATGTTTCTATAACTTGACAAAGAGGGGAAAAAAGATGAGGATAGGGCTAAATGCATTTGGTTGGGGGATTATAAAACAGTACTCTTCAGTTGCACTTGACTGAAACCCCCTTTCGAATAGCATTACTAATGATTATTCTTGCTGATGATAACGGCAATTATGGAGGCTAGAATAATAATAATAATAATAATAATAATAATAATAATAATAATAATAATAATAATAATATCAATTTCATGAAGACCAGAGTAAGGTTAAAATAGCTCTTCTGCTTTACTTCAGAAAAGTCCATGATATAAGAAGCTTTTTATTATTATTTTTTTCAGGACAAAGTAAAGGAGAGGCTTAATAAGAAATATAGAGGGTCAGGCTGTGAAGAAGATTGAGCAATAAACTGGTTTGTTGCTAGAAGCAGCATTCTTGATTATTGAATTCATCTTTCATCGCCATTGTTTGTTTTGGCTTGTGCCAACCGTGAGACAACTAATATTGGACTGTTTCAGGTGAACTGAAGGAGGCATGTTTCGATTTTGTAATGTGCCTTATTCATTTTTAAAAAGTTCCATTTTGTAGCCAACACTCTTTTCTGTTCCAGGATGACATACTGAAATATTGTTTTTCCATGGGTGTGTTGCTACATTTGTTTGCCCAATCTCCTAATGGATTTTGAAGTGGCCCTTCTTGTAAATTTTGTGTTTGGCCTGGCATTGCTTACATATTGTGTAACTACTTGGTTTTTTTTCCCTCATAAAGTAAAATAGTTATATTACAAAAAAATGGGGTGAGGTCTTTGAGTACCCCATGGGATTGCTTCCACGGACCTTTGAAACAATTGGAAGAGGAGCAATTCTGGCTCAAACAGCAATTGACATATTGGAAAATACGGCCAAGAGGTATTCTAGTGGCATATTTGGCATACTATTTATTTTTTAATTATGCAATATTTTAAAGAAATAATGGGACTGAAATTTGGCAAGATTTATTGATGGACCTCAGGCATCAAACAGCCTATTCTTGGCTGAGTCTTAAATGCCATTCAGGTTTGTTGCAAAAGTCAATATGCTAATTGCATGTATTTATTCAAAGACTTCTTAACCTTGCTTTTTAGGTAAAAGGGCTTTTAGAGTGAATTTACAAAGTTCAGTAGTATGACTCTTCCTGCCCTCTGATTCACAGTTCAGGTTATCACATACAGTCTATAGAGAAAAAGGGACGAGGGGGAAGAGGAAGAAAATGAAACCTAGTGGAAAGGAGTTCAGATTGATAGGTAGATATTGCGTTCTGTTTTTTTTTAATAATAGCAATAATGAAGTAACTTCCTTTTCCCCTCTCTCCTTGAAAGAAAAATCTGATAATTTTTTTCCATGAAAAGAATGAGCCTTGTTCAGTTCTGGAATCAGTTTTGATGTCAGGATCTGGTTAGTAGATTGCAGAATTTTGTAAAATCATAGAAGAATATGTGAGCCTGAAACCTATATAGTATCTGTCCAGTCTATTTGTTCTTGCAGATTTCTTTCATTAAACAATGTTACCTATTTGGACCCTGGAAGTGGACCTTCTCTATAGCAGCGCCTGTCCTTTGGGATGGGGCTTTCCTTGAGATCTAGATAGCCCCAACTTAGTTCTTATTTAGAAGAGAGTTATGAAGCTTTTAATTCAGGCCTTTGGCAAGGGAGAATGAGATCCTTCACTGCATTCAATCTGATCTGTTGTGCTTGCTATCTTTTCTCTTTCATTATTATTATTATTATTATTATTATTATTATTATTATTATTATTATATTTTTATTTATTTATTTATTTATTTATTTACTTACTTACTTACTTACTTACTTACTTACTTACTTACTTACTTACTTACTTACTTACTTACTTACTTATTAGATTTGTATGCCGCCCCTATCCGTAGACTCAGGGCGGCTCACAACAGTGATAAAAACAATGCATAATGACAAATCTAATAATTAGAGTCTAAAATAACAGTATTACATTTAGAAAGTCTAAAAGCAAGAAACCCCAATATATAAAAATCATACATACAGTCATATCATGCGCAAAACTACATAGGTAGGGGAGATGTCTCAGTTCCCCCACATTTATTGATTGCATTATAACTTCTTTGATTGTTGCGACTCAGGCACATACACGTTTAATAAATGATGATGATAATAATAACCTGGCAATCCCTTGCAGTTATAATATTTTAAAAAACCAAAAGTCTTAACTTTGGCTGTTCAAAAGCAGGCTATTTGAAGTAATGCAGTCAAAGCCAGATTTTTTTTTTAAAAAAATCATCAAATGTAGATTGTGCAAAGCAGCAGAAGAAACAGTAGATCATATACTCAACTTGTGCAAGGAGATTGCACAAACCGATTATAAACACTGACATAATACAGTCACTAAAATGATTCCCTGGAACATCTGTAAAAATGTACCAGTAATAAAAATGGTAAGCAAAAAAATGTAAAGGTGAAAAAATACATGATAATTAGCAGGTTAAAACATGTCAGGTTTTTAAGTAGAAATTGTTAAAGTCTTGGCACATCACAGATAGCTACGCTTAAAAAGAATAAAATATGGGTAATTGATGTAGCAATAGCAGCAGATAGTGGAATAGAAGGCTAAGAATTAGGCTTAGAAAGCATCTTGGGTGCCATCCAGAATCTCCTTGTAGGGGAGAGGAGCAACACATAAAGTTAATAAACAAACAGATAAATAAAAATAAAAATTGAAAAATCATGGCATAAAACAGATATGATAATCCCATTGGTTATTGGCACTATGGGTGCAATATTGAAAAATATATTGCTGGCACTTGGAAAATACGTGTAGTGACAAAATTTCCAATTTTTAATTGTAAAAGGCTATGCTGCTTGGATCTACATTTATGCTACGTGAATACATTGCAACATCCTAGGTTCTTGGAAAGAGTTCGATGACTAGGAACGCCAACTCCAAGGAGCTGGCAGCTATGATTTCACATTGTTGTGTATGTATACTACTACTGTGTTTCCCCCAAAATAAGACCCTGTGTTATATTTTTGGGACCTCCAAAATATGGCCTTAGCCTTAGTATCAAGGAGGTCTTATTATTTTGAGGGTGTAGGAGGCAGAGCCCAGAGTAGATGAGCCAGTCCATAGGGTGTGCACACTTTGTGTCAGCATCTATGCACACCTGCCTCTCACTTGCTCTCCTCCTCTCCGTCCCTCCATCCCCTCTCTCTCTCCCCTGGCCAGGAGCCACTTTTTTGCCTGAGAGAGAGAGAGAGAACAAGCGAGAGGCGGGTGTACGCAGGCACCGACACAAAGTACATACACCCCACGGGATTGGATTGGCTCCTCTGGCCTCTGCCTCCAGTGGCGTTTTGAAATGTTTGGTGTTAACTCATGCCCAGCGGCATGGAGATCATCGGGAAAGAAGTGAGGTGGCAGGAGGGCCTTCTATGGAGCCCACCGAGAGAGTCGCCAGCTGAGCCAGAGGTGCAGGGAGGCAGATCCTGGGGCCAGCAGGTGAAAGGGTATTTTTGCATCTCTCCACGTTGCTGTGGGGTGGGGGCTGGTGGGGCTTTGGCTGCAAGCAAGGACAGCAGCAGAAGTCTTTCTTTCTCTTTGAGTTGCTCTGAGAATGTGCTTTCCTCTCTATGGTGATGGTCATTGGAGACTTCCTCTCCCCCCCTGCTCTTCTCCACCCCAATCTCCCTGCAGTCCCCCCACCTGACCACTGACTGTCCGGAGCACCCGCTGGCACGCCCTGGAAGCCCCTCCATCTTATGAGTCACCAGACAGGGCTGCGATTGAGCCAGTCTCTTCTGGGGAGCCTTGCCTTGCAGAAGCCTCTCCTGTACTTCCTTCTTTCCGCAGGCTCCACTTACTCTTCCCAGTCATGCTTAGGTAGCTCAGCTGGCCCAGCCATGGCCAGTGCTCCCTGCCTGCAGCTGAAGTTGTAAATTGCTTTGAGAAGTTTTTCTTTACTTTTCAAGGAGTTTCTTTGCAAAGACTGGCTAAGAAAGAGAAGCAGCAAGATGTCAGACTCTGGTAAGATGTATGGCCACAATTTGGGGGTGGCAGATGGGGCAGGGGACACTTGTACGTAGTTGGGGAAGTGGGCTTATTGGGGTGGGGCTTATTTCAGCGCATGCCTTGAAAAGTTCTGTTGGACGTATCAGGACATGTCTTATTATAGAGTAATAACAGAGCAGAATCATACCGGTAGAATCAATGTGGAAAGATAATAACCTCCCAACAGATAATATGATTATAAAGAAACTTATGGATTGTGCTGAAATGTCCAGGCTCATTTTTGAACTACAAAATAAACAAGAGAAAGACTTTTACACAATTTGGGAAAATCTGTATGAATGGCTTGAAACCAGAAGAAATAACTAATAAACAAGTAAATAATATATGGATATAATTGATAACTATAAATAACACAAAAACATGTAAACAATTGATATATGGATTAGATAAAGCAACCAGGAGATATATAGAGTTTGCTTTTTGATTCATCAGGAATGCAAACAAAATGAAAATGATGTACAACGTAACCATTTTCCTTTCTTTTTCTATTTTCTTTTTATTCTATCTTCTTTTCTCTCTCTTTTTCTCATGTTTGCAATAGTCGTTTACTATTCTTTTTGAATTGTATTGTTTTTCTATTTGTGAATAAAAACTTTAAAAAAAAGAATCATAGAGTTATAGGGCTGGAAGGGAGGTTGGAGGTCTTCTAGTCCAACCTCCTGCAAATACAGGAGACCTTATACATATCTCCGACAAATGGTTATTTAATATCTTGAAAACTTTCCATAATGACAAAATCGACTGCATTCAAGGAAAACCAATTAAAAATGTTTTACAGGTGGCATCTACCACCGGAAAGACTTTCAAAAATGTTCCCAAAAACATCCCCATTATGCTGGAAGTGCAAAAAAGAAAGAGGCACGTTCTATCATCAATGGTGGACATGTGTACAAGCAAAAAAATTCTGGAATAAAATAACAGTCTGGTTAAAAGAAATAATAAAAGAAGAATTTGAAAAAAAACCAGAATTGTATTTATTGGGTATTTTTAATTTTAAAAAATGGAAAAAGAGGTAAGATACTTAGTTATACACATATTAACAGCTGCTAGGATAGCATATGCCCAATAATGGAAAATGGATAAAACACCGGAAGAGAATATACCTAGTAAGTAAAAAATATTGGACTATACAGAGATGGACAGGTTATCCAAAAAATTAGAGGGAAAGGAAGATTCAGAATATTATAAAATATGGGCAAAATTTTATGACTGGTTAAAGGAAAGAGCAGCAAAGAAATAAATAAAAATTCAAGCAAAGCAATGCGTCAAATAAAAGAATTAAAGAATTAATACTATGTACAAGAAGTAAAATTCTCTGATCGAACATTTTAAAAAAAAAAGTGGGGAAACTTTTGTTTCCCAAATGTTGTATGTGTATGTTTTTGTGTATGTCTTTTTTTTTGTTATATTTGAAAAAACAAACAAACAAATAAATAAATAAGAGAAAACTTTCCATAATGGAGTACCCACAATTCTGGGAGGCTGTTGATTAATTCTTCTCACATATAAGGGCATTTCTTCTTAGTTCCAAGTTGGATTTCTCTTCAATGAGCTTCTACCCATTGCTTTTTGTCCTATCCTCAGGTGCCCTTCAAGTACCAAAAAGATAGCTATCGTGTCACCCGTAAAGCTTTATTAGGCTAGACATACCTAGTTCGTTTAACCATCCATCATAAGGATTTAGCCTCCAGAACCCTTATCATCTTTGTTGTTCTACTCTGCACTCTTTCTAGGTTCTCAGCATCTTTTTTCCATCATCATGACAAGAATTGGAGACAGTATTCCAAGTGTGGCTTCACTAGTGCAGTATAAAGCAGTACTGTCACTTCTCACGATCTTGATAGTAATCATTAAAATATGTCCTACATTGTAGAAAACATTTGTGGTGTCCCTGTTAGGTGTTTTGAACAGTGTGATCTCATACATCTTGATTCTTTTGTTTCAAAGTTTTGCTTAGTTCCCCATCACTCATAACGCTTAGTCTCCAGCTCTTCTGGCATCTTCGTTTCTCTCATCTGATCATGTTCCAATGAGGAGAAACAGGAAGGAGCATTTTGCCTCTGCTCTTTTGTATTGCATCCTTTTGTTTTCTCTCCTGGCACTACATGATGGCTGGCTCAAGCATCTGTATGCATTTGAATACTAACATTTGTTCATCAAAGGATCTCAACTATGGAAGATAAAAATGAAACGAGATGATTATGGTAGGGAATGGATGCAGTTGGCTCTTCCTTTTCTGTATTGTACCATAGTTGTAAAATGAGAGTCTGACATCACTTGCAAAGCATTTTTGTTGTTTTCATCTGGGGAATTTATGGTTAGCTAAACACAGATGTGTCTGCTTCTGTTATAGTTATAGTTTATAGTTTATTAGATTTGTATGCCGCCCCTCTACGAAGACTCGGGGCGGCTCACAACATAATAGTGATACAATACATTACAAATCTAATAGTAGAAGTTAAATCAGTTTAAAAACGTTAATACATAATAAAATCCCTAACTATACAATCATACACATTCAACCTAATTTATCATTATTAGTTTATCGTTATATCATTTATCAGGGTCTGATTCCAAATGGGATGTCTCTGTGTTTGGTGTCAGGCTGAAGCCATTTTACTTGGGTTATTTGGCCTGCCACACTTTATGCTATTTTAAAATATATTCTTTGCTGTGGGAATTTTGGAGGGGTAATTGCAGGAGGTATGTCTGCATGTAGCCATAACAAATTCCTTTTAGATTGCCAAGGTCATCCTTTAACTTTTGACTCCTGCACCTGCAAGGAAAGAGATGGTCAATCCCTCTTCATCTGACAATGTCAAGTTCTCAGATGGAGATTGGTCAACATGATGGACTTGGGAGTGTGGGGACAAGGGCTTGAACTTTCAACTAGATGGAGAAATCCTTGGGACTTCAGATTTGGGTTCTACCAGAAGTGGCAACATGGCTCTGCTAATAAATGGGAACTTTGATGAATACTTTACGTTGGACTCTGGTTTAGTTTTTGGTGCTATTTGGAACCCTGACATATGGACTAATATATGGAAATACAATTATGTGTCTTTAATTGACTTGAATAACTCTCTGTTGCAATAACAACTGATTGTTGATGTACAGTAGATGAGGAAGGATGTATTGTTTCATAATTGTATCATAATGCCCTTTCCCTTTGAATTTTTCAGTTATAGTTACAGCTACAAGTAGTTGAGGCAGTAGCATTCTTCTTCTTGATGTTCTCATAACAGACCTATGAGTGGGTTAGTTTGAGCGATAATAGTAATGACTGCACAGAATATTTATTTATTTATTTATTTATTTATTTATTAATAGAGTTGAAAGGGACCGTTAGGTCATCGAGTCCAACCCCCTGCCTGAGCAGGAAACCCTACAGCACCCCAGCCAAATGGAAGTCCAATCTCCTCTTGAAGGTGTCCAGAGTTGGGGAGTTCACCACCTCCCCTGGCAGGCAGTTCCATTGGTTGAATATCTCAATGTCATGGTTGTGTTGAGATTTGAACCTCCAACATTTGGTGCTACTGATCTTCATTCTTATTTCCTCTGTTATATATATATAACTCAAACTACATATATATAAGTATTAGTTTTGGAAGCAAGTAATTTTTGTGAACACTTATAACAATATGCACATGGATAAATGTTGATACTCTATGTTCGTATTTCACGAAGAACAAGCTAGTATGAACCTTTATTTCTTGTTTATCATATGCAGAATACCTGTATGGGTTGTTATCAGCTGTCATATCTCTGCAGGCATTAAATTCTTTTCTAGAATACTGCCACAATGTCAAAAGATACTAGGCAGTATCTATAGGCATTATATCAAAAGATACTAAGCAGTCCCTGAAATGATTATTTTTGATTTGTTTGATTGTGTAACATGTGAAAAATAAAAAAGAAACATTCAGTTGCCAAATGCACAAATTAGCTCTCCCTCTTCAGACAAACTAGAACTACAAATTAGTCCAATGGGATTTTTTAGGGAGGCTATAGCTCAGACAAATGAAATCATGTCAGACTAATCTCATTGATTTCTTTGACTATGTCACAAAGGTGTTGGATGAAGGTGGTGCCGTTGATATTGCCTACCTGGACTTCAGCAAAGCCTTTGATACGGTTCCACATAAAGAGCTGATAGATAAATTAGTGAAGATTGGACTTAATCCCTGGATAGTTCAATGGATTTGCAGCTGGTTGAAGCGTAGACATCAGAGAGTTATTGTTAACGGCGAGTATTCTGAGCAGAGTCAGGTTACAAGCGGTGTGCCACAAGGGTCTGTTCTGGGTCCTATTCTTTTTAATATGTTTGTGAGTGACATAGGGGAAGGTTTGGTAGGGAAGGTTTGCCTATTTGCCGATGACTCTAAAGTGTGCAATAGGGTTGATATTCCTGGAGGCGTCTGTAATATGGTAAATGATTTAGCTTTACTAGATAAATGGTCAAAGCAATGGAAACTGCAGTTTAATGTTTCCAAATGTAAAATAATGCACTTGGGGAAAAGGAATCCTCAATCTGAGTATTGTATTGGCAGTTCTGTGTTAGCAAATACTTCAAAAGAAAAGGATTTAGGGGTAGTGATTTCTGACAGTCTCAAAATGGGTGAACAGTGCAGTCAGGCGGTAGGGAAAGCAAGTAGGATGCTTGGCTGCATAGCTAGAGGTATAACAAGCAGGAAGAGGGAGATTATGATCCCGCTATATAGAATGCTGGTGAGACCACATTTGGAATACTGTGTTCAGTTCTGGAGACCTCACCTACAAAAAGATATTGACAAAATTGAACGGGTCCAAAGACGGGCTACAAGAATGGTGGAAGGTCTTAAGCATAAAACGTATCAGGAAAGACTTAATGAACTCAATCTGTATAGTCTGGAGGACAGAAGGAAAAGGGGGGACATGATCGAAACATTTAAATATATTAAAGGGTTAAACAAGGTCCAGGAGGGAAGTGTTTTTAAAAGGAAAGTGAACACAAGAACAAGGGGACACAATCTGAAGTTAGTTGGGGGAAAGATCAAAAGCAACATGAGAAAATATTATTTTACTGAAAGAGTAGTAGATCCTTGGAACAAACTTCCAGCAGACGTTGTAGATAAATCCACAGTAACTGAATTTAAACATGCCTGGGATAAACATATATCCATCCTAAGACAAAATACAGAAAATAGTATAAGGGCAGACTAGATGGACCAGTAGGTCTTTTTCTGCCGTCAGACTTCTATGTTTCTATGTTTCTATCTACAAACTTTTCTAGATAAAACTGGTCTCAATTGGTCCCATGTTCCTAGTAGATTTGCCTGTTCCCTTTTAAAACATTGTGTTTTGCCAACACTTCAGGTATGACTATTTGTTCTTTTCCTTCTGTCCTCCAGTCCAGACTATACAGATTGAGTTCATTAAGTCTTTCCTGATACATTTTATGCTTAAGACCTTCCACCATTCTTGTAGCCCGTCTTTGGACCCGTTCAATTTTGTCAATATCTTTTTGTAGGTGAGGTCTCAAGAACGGAACACAGTGTTCCAAATGTGGTCTCACCAGCGCTCTATATAGCGGGATCACAATCTCCCTCTTCCTGCTTGTTATACCTTTAGCTATGCAGCCAAGCATCCTACTTGCTTTTCCTACCGCCCGACCACACTGCTCACCCATTTTGAGACTGTCAGAAATTACTATCCCTAAATCCTTCTCTTCTGAAGTTTTTGCTAACACAGAACTGCCATTGCAATACTCAGATTGAGGATTCCTTTTCCCCAAGTGCATTATTTTACATTTGGAAACATTAAACTGCAGTTTCCAATGCTTTGACCACTTATCTAGTAAAGCTAAACCATTTACCATATTACAGATGCCTCCAGGAATATCAACCCTATTGCACACTTTAAAGTCATCGGCAAATAGGCAAACTTTCCCTACTAAACATTCCCCTACGTCACTCACAAAAATGTAAATAAAATGTAAATGTAGATTTTATTTTATGTACGTTGAGAGCATATGCACCAAGACAAATTCCTTGTGTGTCCAATCACACTTGGCCAATAAAAATTCTATTCTATTCTATTCTATAATTTTTTTGTGGACCACCAAAATTTTCTCATGGACCACCATATTCCTTCAACTCCTGCCTCAGACTATTTCTTTTTGTTTTCTCACTAAAGCACATGCTTTCTATTAGGTTTTTGGGTTTACTGTCATCCCCAAACCCCCAACATTTTACCCTTAGATTATCCACGGTTGACCTATCCAGATTCCTAAGAGGTCAGTAAGGGGCGAGTACAAGTGCACTAGAGTGCCTTCCATCTCCTGTCCTATTGCTCTCCTATATCTCCTATGTCTTTTCTCTATTCCTATATCTCTTCTTCTATTCTTTCATTGATATGTTCTATTACTATATCTTCTTTTCTATTCTTTCATAGATATATTTTACTATGAGTATCTCCTCTATAACCTTCATCATGTATTTTACTATGTGTGTATAATATATATATACCCACTAAAACCCTCATTGTGTGTTGGATAAAATAAATAAATAAAAAATAAATAAAATAAGTAAATGATTCACTTCCAGTTAGGGCAGAAACTAAAATATGTTCATTTGTTCAAATTTATATGTTATCATTTGCTACTTCCTTGCTCCTTTGTTTCCTTTTATATCCCCCTGCCAAAATATCATTTATAACTTCTACTCATCTACTGCAAGGCAATTCTGGGCGGCTAAGGACATCAAAGTGAAATCATAAATATATATATATGCCAATTCATAAATCACAATAAAGTCACAATGAAAATATAGATTACAACTAAGACTAAAAGATGGGAAGCAAAGGAAGCAAACTTTATTTCAATTGATGATGTTTTGGTATTGCAAGCATCACATACATTGTTGCTATACACATAAATAACAGGCCTTCGTGTCCTCTACCATCCTCTGGAGTTCACTTAAGCTGACGCCTACTGCTTCAGTGACTCCATCCAGCCACCATGTTCTCTGCTGCCCCCTTCTTCTTTTGCCCTCAATTGTTCCCAGCTTTAGGCTGGGAGTCCTTCCTTCTTATTTGGTGGCCAAAGTATTTGAGTTTCATCTTCAGACTTGAAAGATTAGCAGAAGATATCAGAAGACAATGGCAAACCAGTTCTATATTGCTCCCAAAAATGTAATGCTAATGTATCCATGAAGTTACCAGGTCTGGAGAAAACCGGGATCTTTTCCTAACGCTCATTCAAAAAAGAAGCACTGTTGGACCCTACCAAAGTAAAATCTTATTCTTAATCCTGTTTCATAGAGGTCTTCTGTATTATTGATCTCAGTGCTGGTACTCAAATAGTTAATTCTCATGAGAGAGGTATCCCATAGTCTTTTCAGCTGCTATAGTCATCTTATGGTGATGAATTTACATAAACCAGTTCTGCAAAGCACTTATTATCTCTCTCTTTAAAAAGTTGGATGCACTATACATCCAATTAGTTTTACCAGATTGTTTCTTTTTCTTGCATTTAATTGCAATAACTGGATTCAATTTTTTCCTTTATAAAGAGAAGAGCATATCTTGTTAGCTTAAATGGGAAAGAGGTGTTAACATTTATTTCAATCTTATTTTTGTTTAGATTTTACATACCCTTTTGGGGGAAGGTAGGGTTTTGCTCAATGTACATTTCTATTTAAAAAAAAACATTTTGTTGATGTGTTATTTAGATATACTGTATCTGGCTGCATTTACATTCAGATATTGGTGTATTTTAAAATGAATATTTTAAAAATATTATTGGTCTTTGATTCTACATAACAAAGATGATGCTCTGAATGTTAAAATTGCTTTAATTTGTCATATACCTATTGGCCATTGAGATGTTATGCATCTCTAGAACAACTTTGTTTACAACTAACTTTGCTTCTTTTTCCTCCTAAAAGTTATCTGTATAATAAATTGTGAGCATGCACTTATGCTCATTCTGAATTTGGCAAATGATTTTAAGAGTCATGGTGGCACAGTGGTTAAAGTGCAGGACTGCAGGCTACTTGATTGCTGGCTGCTTGCAATTTGGCAGTTCAAATCTCACCAGGCTCAAGGTTGACTCAGCCTTCAATCTTTCCAAGGTGGGTAAAATGTGGACCCAGATTGTTGGGGGCAATATGCTGATTCTGTAAACCGCTTAGAGAGGGCTGTAAAGCACCGTGAAGTGGTAAATAAGTCTAAGTGTTATTGCTATTTTAGGCTGCCTTGCTCAACCTGCTGTTCCAACCCAAATATGTGGCACTTGGAGGATGCCAGTCTGAGAGAGCTGGCCTGAAGTCTAGAGCCTATGAATTGTTGAGCTTTCCTCATTTTAGCTTTACAATCCTGGTTGTTTATTAGAATCTGGTTTCGCACTATCCTCCCCTCCCATCTGATCACTGATACAGTGTTCCCTCAATTTTCGCGGGGGATGCGTTCCAAGACTGCCCGCATATTTCTTAAAGGTGGATGAAAGTTTGGTGATGACATATGACGTAATCGGGCGGGAAAAACCGTGGTATAGGGGGAAAAACCGCAAAGTATTTTTTAATTAATATTTTTGAAAAACCGTGGTATAGACTTTTTGCGAAGTTCGAACCCATGAAAATCGAGGGAACACTGTATTTAGCCTTTTGTATAATGTATACAAATTGGTTTCTGTAAGTTGTTGGAAGTTCTGCATGTTTGTTTGTTTATCCATCCATCCATCCATCTGACTTCTATGCCGCCCAATCCCAAAGGACTCAGGGCGGCTTACAAAATAATAATACAAATACAAAAGATTCAAGCAATAAAAGAAGTTGAGTGTAATATCTAAAACGAAAATATGTTGATATTTGTGGATCAAGTTATTTTTCTTCTCATTTCCCTAGGCCAAAATAGTAGATGATGATTTAGTCAGTACTGATTTTTGTATGTGAAATTGCATATTTCAAGAGTTTTGCTTCCTCCTGAAATCTAGTCTAACTAGCTTTCTTGTGACCTTCTAAAACTAGCTGTTGCTCTGCATGTCTTCATTTTATAGACCAGAGTTGAGGAGCGTTCCCTATCTTTGACTGGCTTAAAAAAAAGCCATTTCACATACTACCCAGAAGACAGGGCAACCTCTCCTTTCAGGAGAGAAGCTTGTATAGTAATCCTTTTATTGTCTCTTCAGGTTTCACTGACTTGAAATGCCCCAGGTAAAACTGTGCTCTTCATCACCTCAATTATGATGGAAATATTAATGACCCTCAAGATTTGCAAAGTTAAATAAATCTAAAGGTTTGGAAGAGGGAGATTGTGATCCCGCTATATAGAGCGCTGGTGAGACCACATTTGGAATACAGTACTGTGTTCAGTTCTGGAGACCTCACCTACAAAAAGATATTGACAAAATTGAACATGTCCAAAGACGGGCTACAAGAATGGTGGAAGGTCTTAAGTATAAAACCTATCAGGAAAGACTTAATGAACACAATCTGTATAGTCTGGACTGGAGGACAGAAGGAAAAGGGGGGACATGATAGAAACATTTAAATATGTTAAAGGGTTAAATAAGGTTCAGGAGGGAAGTGTTTTTAATAGGAAAGTGAACACAATAACAAGGGGACACAATATGAGGTTAGTTGGGGGAAAGATCAAAAGCAACATGAGAAAATATTATTTTACTGAAAGAGTAGTAGATGCTTGGAATAAACTTCCAGCAGACGTGGTTGGTAAATCCACAGTAACTGGATTTAAACATGCCTTGGATAAACATATATCCATCCTAAGATAAAATACAGGAAATAGTATAAGGGCAGACTAGATGGACCATGAAGTCTTTTTCTGCCGTCAATCATCTATGTTTCTATGTTTCTTCTATGTTTCTATGTTTGGGTCAGGAGTGAAATCCTCCTGGTTCAGCTCATTTCAGGCAAATAGGCAGGGGTGGGCAGGGAATGTACTGGGGTAAGTGAAAATGGAGCTCCACCCCAGAGCACCCAACTTGTACTGTAAGATGTTGAAAGAAAATTCAGGGCATCCTGCATAAGCCGCACCCACAGTGTGGTAGTAAAAATTTTGGTAACCCTTCACTGCGAATAGGTAATGGTTGCGACACCTGGTTCGGAGAACTAGGATGGCAACATGATGCTCCACCCACCCACCCCGACATCATCATTTTTTGATTTTTTAAAATAAATTTTTTAAAGCCTTTCCCCCCTACCTGTTCCCCTGAAAGAAAGAGAAAAGTAGGAGGGAGGGAGAGGGGAAGGGAAGGGAATGGAAGGGAGGAAGAAAGAGAAATAAAGAGAGAGGTGTTAGAAGGAAAAAAATCAGGATTCACTTTCCAGCCGGGAGATCCCTTGGCAAAGAAGAAAAATCAGGAGTCTCCAAACATAGCCACTTGACTGGCTGAAGAATTCTGGGAGTTGAAGTCCACAAGTCTTAATGTTGTAAACCTTGGAGATTCCTGCTTTAAATGGAAAAGCCTTTGGAAGCTGCTCGGAAGGAAGTTTTTTAATTGCAGAAGTGAAGTGACATTCAGCAGTGGATAAAAGGAAATATTCTTACATGGTTTTATGCTTTTGAAATTTTGGGGTTTGTGCAATATGGGCTTTGTGTTTGGGTGATTCCCGTTGTGGCTAAAAGACTTTCATCCTGTGTCGGGTCAAGAGAGTGGGGCTACTTATTCTGTTTCTACCACTGTGTTTTGTTACCTGCAAAAACATGCCATGGGAAAACTTCAAAATATCCTGTCTTGAATGGGTTTTCTATGGATCTATTTGCTTGCTTGTGTAAATGGAGCCAAACATAAGGCTTCCACTTTCTGTATGATCATTCTCTCAATATCTCCATCAGGCAGGAATGTAGAATGAGCTTTAGGAAGGTTCTTTGTTAGCAGCTTAATTTTTCCCTGTTTTTCTGTGAGCCTTTTATTATGAGTAATATTTTATTTGGGGGGGGGTTGCTTCCCAGAAAAAAAATAGAGAAAGAAAAGAAAGAAGGAAGGAAGGAAGGAAGGAAGTAGGCAGGCAGGCAGGCAGGCAGGAAGGAAGGAAGGAAGGAAGGAAGGAAGGAAGGAATGAAGGAAGGAAGGAAGGAGAACGGACCACAAACCTGGCTTGCACTAGACACAGCTCCAGACGATGCTTTGAAACAGCACAACAAAGTCTGGAAGGGAGCTCAGAGATCATTTAGTCTAACCCCCTGCTCCCTGGCAAAATGGACAGTTAAATTGGTTAACCCTACCCGGTCACATGACAACCTGGCCACTCCCCCAGTTACATGACCACATGGCTATACCCACCTGAAGCCACACCCATCTGACCTCCAAGCCACACCTGCAGAATAAGCCACACCCACAGAATCAGTAGGAAAAATTTCACATGTCATCCTTTGTCTGGTGATAATAGTCAGAATGACCCCAAAATATTGACTATTGGGGAAATTGCAATAAAAAACTGGTTTGGAAGAAAGAAGCAATTGACAAACTAAAGCAGGGAGCAAACAGCAGTTTACACTGCAAAGTTTTATACAGGTTCAATTTCTTCCCCTATATCAGGAATAGATAAATCTATGGGCTTCTGACAGCCCCTATTATTTTACTGTGTTTGACATCCAAAGATATTGACCTTGTGCTGCTGAACTATAAAGGCACATTTTTTATTTAAAAAACCAAAGAAGAAATAAGAAACATATTAAATCTCTAGTAGGGCTTAATGCACCTATTTTAATAAAACAACATTATGTCTCAAATTCTTTTTAAAGGAAACGTGAAAACTTCCAGTTGTGTCAGCAGGGACAATCAAATTTCATTTGACAAGATACACATTTTTATTCCCATTGTACTCTTGAGTACACATTTTGTTATTTAGCTTAGATTAAGAATATAACACATAGCGTTTGGAGAAATACAAAAACTCGAATGAGAGTACTCCTAGAAGTAGGAATTGGGTTGACTTGCTTAATAGTGAAAAGGAAATGAAATGTTTAACCATCTCTGCTTACAATATTTATATATCTTATATATCATACATATTCTCTCCTTATCTATCTACCATATCTATCTATCTATCTATCTATCTATCTATCTATCTATCTATCTATCTATCTATCTATCTATCTATCTATCTATCTATCCATCCATCCATCCATCCATCCATCCATCCATCCATCCATCCATCCATCCATCCATCCATCTATCTATCTATATCATATATATTCTCTCCTTATCTCTTATATCATATATATTCTCTCCCTCCCATCTACTTCTCTTCTTTTTTACTTTCTATCTTTATATATATTACTTAATGTCTATTCTCTTCCATATGTATTGTATATTGGACAAAGAATAAATAAATAAAATAAAATAAAATAAATAAAAATACTGTAGAACTGAGAATCTTCTACATTTCTTTCTCTGGGTCACTATCTCCATCTGGAGACTGTAAAAAAGCACTTTCTGAAGATTTTTCCCTTTGCTGGTTCTTGAGAAGGAGAGAGAGGGTCATATTGATTTCATCTTTTTGTGTTGAATGTTTAAGCCAATGCTTATACCAAGTAATTGGATTATTGTTTCTCTGGAATCTTTCACATCTGTAAATATGTTACTCTTTTCTTTCATGCATAGATTTATCTCTCCCTTGAATATAAATAGCAAACATGGATATGAAACTAGCTACTGGACCACCTGTCTATTTTATTACTTATTTATTTTTTTAGCATCAAGTGTTTTTTTCTCTTTCAGTTGTGAAAGCTGTGTGGAGCTGCTGTTTGTTCGGGGATCTGGGAATTGCCAAGAGTGTGATACTCCTTTGCGGAAGAACAACTTCAGAGTACAACTCTTTGAGGATCCAGCTGTTGACAAGGAGGTGGAAATCCGTAAGAAGGTGTTGAAAATGTAAGTATCAGAAAGCCTCAATTAAGAGAAGCCACCCCTTTTTGGGGGTTTGTGTTTCCAAATTCATTTAGCCATGTGTGTTGAAAGGCTTTGTTTAAAATATTTGCAAAATAGTCTTATCTTGGATCTCAATATATTACTCAGGAACGTATTTTTTTCTGGTTTCTAATATTTTTCTTCTCTTTAAAAACAAAAACAAAATAGGGCAGAGCAAAGACACCTGATTTGTGCATAAATATTGTTCCATATGCCAACATTTCAGGCAAGAAACTTCAGTTCCTTCTCTTAATTCTAACGTGTTGGGGGTTTTAGTGCTTCATTGTTAACATGACAAGCTGGTGGTGAGATTTGAACTGCTGAACTACAGCTAGCAGTTAGCTGAAGTAGCCTGCAGTGCTGCACTCTAACCACTGCGCCACCCCCGCTCATCATCTAGTATTGCAGGCTTATTCTGTCATTGCCAGCAGTTCAATTCTCACCGGTTTAAGATTGACTCAGCCTTCCACAGTGGGTAACATGAGAACCCAGATTGATGGAGGCAATATGCAGACTCTGTAACCACTTAGGGACGGCTGTAAAGCACTATGTAGCGATATATAAGCAAGTGCTATGGCTATTAAATGGAATTAATCAAAACCAGCCAGGTTTCTGAGCATAAAAACTAGCAAGAATTGTATTTTCACTTTTTTCCCCTTTATTGTTCTGTAGCTATAAAATTTACCATAACCGTTTAAAAATATGAGAGACTACCTGGCTTCATGCTTATGTGATCTTGTTCGAGACATTATCACCTGGAAATGAAATTACAAACTTAATTGAGATAATAGTATTCTTAGATCTTTAGACCCTTTATGCATTTGTCATTGTTCTATTCTGTTGACTTTGGGGAAGCATTTTTATTAGCTGCTGATTCACACAAGGTTCAGAAAAGACCAGTCTGTGTGCTTGGCTTCTCAGAAAGGATGGAGAAAGAATGTCAGAAGTTTATATTTTTGAATGCCCCGATGTAATCGTATTGTGGTTTGTTTTTTTAAAATGTCTCTTTGCAAAGATACAATAAAAGAGAGGATGACTTCCCCAACTTAGCAGAATACAATGATTTCCTGGAAGAAGTGGAAGAAATTGGTAAGTTCTAATGTGTGCATATTAGATGCCCTGCATGCTTTTATTTCCTGCCAGCCTCATTGAATGTTGAAGCTGAGCCTTTCTTCCGTGATCTTTATTGGCGCACTTGATGATTGGCTAATTACTTTCTCCTTGCATTTTTAATAAAGAACTCTTCAATTCGAGGGATGTATCTTGGTAATAAAAGCATAAAAAATTGGATGGATGGGTGGATGGATAGATAGATAGATAGATAGATAGATAGATAGATAGATAGATAGATAGATAGATAGATGGTGTTGTGGTTAGCTCTGGCCCAGCTCCTGCCCCAAGGAATGTGCAGGTGGATGTGGGGGAGACATCCACATGCCATAGGCCTGTTTTGCTCCCGATGGAATCTGCCGATGAAGCCTCCTCTGACCAAGGAAGCATGAGTGACAGGGAAGAGGGGAGTTTGGCAGACAGCCCAGGAGGAGATCAATCATCTGTATCATCCTTGGATTCTGAACAAGAATTAATGACACATCCACGCATGCGTAGAGTGATGCATAGGAGACAACAACTGAAGGATTATTACAAGAGAAAATGAGGCCACCTGTGGTTGGGTGGGGCTCCAGTAATTAGGGCTGCTGCTATAAATAGCAGCATGTGGGTTTGGCCGTTGTGAAAGAGTATCTGATTGCAGTTCTTCAGGAATCGTGTGTTGCTGTTTTCTGGACTTTGTTGATTTTTCACGCCTTTGAAACCAAAGCAGAGCAAAGTGTGTGTGTGTGTGTGTGTGTGTGTGTGTGTCTCACTTCCTTGGAAGAAGAAGGGATGTGAACTTTCTTCACAGCTGCTAGCTAAGTACTTAATGACTGCTTAAGGGAAATTGTACAGACTACTGGGTTGTTTTTGGGATGAGTGCTCTTTGCAATACAAAAAGAGTGCTTAGTTTATTTTGAATTTTGTGATAAAGAACATTATTTTGAATTTTCAAACGTGTGTGTCTGAAATTTGTATTCTTGAATTTTCGGGAGGCTCCTACCAGAGAGCCCGGCAGAACAGATAGGTAGGTAGGTAGGTAGGTAGGTAGGTAGGTAGATAGATAGATAGATAGATAGATAGATAGATAGATAGATAGATAGATAGATAGTAGGGATGGGTTGTGGCATGGGGGGAAACACATGCCACAAATGTGGTTATAAAAAAATGCTTCGTAGGTTATTGCTGGGACTGCAACAGAAAAACTCCCTGAAAGTCAAAGTTTAATTAGAATTTTAAGATTGTTTTTTAAAGGTATTAATTGGATTGTTATTATTGTTTCTTGTTTATCTGTACATGCTGCGAGCCGCCCCGAGTCCTCGGAGAGGGGCGGCATACAAATCCAATCCAATCCAATCCAATCCAATCCAATCCAATCCAATCCAATCCAATCCAATCCAATCAAAGGAGTACCGTTCCCATTCAGTTCTTAATCTTGGCTTCCATTTGCCTTTACTCACCATGACAGTAGCCAGATGTACCCCTTCTAATCCTTGCTGCTTCAAGTGCAGTAGCCGGGAGGGCTTGAAACATTTGACCTTGCGTACCATTTTGGCAATGTATTTACGGGGCTAATGCAAAAGGACAGAAGTTAAAGAGCAAGAGGAAATCTCTCTTTCTCTCTCTCTCTCTCTCTCTTCCTTTGTTGGATATTCAGGCCTACAGATGCTATGGCTTGGGGCCTGTCCCGTTTTGGTGGCAGCTGTAAGACAACATTCTCATTGGGGAACGTTGACCTAACGGATTGGGTGGGAAATAGGATCTTTCTTGCACTGGAGACCAAGGCGTGTTAATAGGGGAGAGATCTATGTGCTCTTTGAGGTCTTGTTAATATTTAATGCCTTCCCTCTATTTATGGCTATACTCCAGTGAGCTTTTAGTCTGCATATTTCAATCAAATCCCGCTCTCCTTACCCTGCACAGGAGTTATCTGAGTATAGGTGGCGAGATGTGCATGACCTTTAGGGCCGTGTGCCCCCAATCCTTTCCCTCTAAGAAATCCCCTGGATCTATTAGCTCTTATTTTGCTATCTGGGCATTTATTATTTATTTTTTATTTATTTATTTATTAGATTTGTATGCCGCAGAGAGGGGCGAGTCTGTTGGTTTTGTGTGGTAATTTTATTCATTCACTTTCCTCTTTCTGTTTCTGCCCTGCTTTTAACTATATCACTATATCATAAAAAGAAGCCAAATGTGAGTAATAGTAAGCACATTTGGTTATGTGCGAGTAGACATTATCTGACAAGGGTGGTGACTTGCAGTGCCGCTGTTGTTTATTTTACTTTCAATAGTCCTGTTTCTTATTGTATTCAAAAAATAATCGAGTGGGCATAAGTTCTGAGTATTGTATTGGCAGTTCTGTGTTAGCAAATACTTCAGAAGAAAAGGATTTAGGGGTAGTGATTTCTGACAGTCTCAAAATGGGTGAACAGTGCAGTCAGGCGGTAGGGAAAGCAAGTAGGATGCTTGGCTGCATAGCTAGAGGTATAACAAGCAGGAAGAGGGAGATTATGATCCCGCTATATAGAATGCTGGTGAGACCACATTTGGAATACTGTGTTCAGTTCTGGAGACCTCACCTACAAAAAGATATTGACAAAATTGAACGGGTCCAAAGACGGGCTACAAGAATGGTGGAAGGTCTTAAGCATAAAACGTATCAGGAAAGACTTAATGAACTCAATCTGTATAGTCTGGAGGACAGAAGGAAAAGGGGGGACATGATCGAAACATTTAAATATATTAAAGGGTTAAATAAGGTCCAGGAGGGAAGTGTTTTTAATAGGAAAGTGAACACAAGGACAAGGGGACACAATCTGAAGTTAGTTGGGGGAAAGATCAAAAGCAACATGAGAAAATATTATTTTACTGAAAGAGTAGTAGATCCTTGGAAGAAACTTCCAGCAGACGTGGTAGATAAATCCACAGTAACTGAATTTAAACATGCCTGGGATAAACATATATCCATCCTAAGATAAAATACAGAAAATAGTATAAGGGCAGACTAGATGGACCAGGAGGTCTTTTTCTGCCGTCAGACTTCTATGTTTCTATGTTTCCTGTGCTCAATCGCGGATCGAGCCTTGGTCCTGTGTTGCTTGGACTACTGCAATGCACTCTATATGGGGCTGCCCTTGAAGAATATCCATATGTTGCAGTGGGCACAGAATGCAGCCATGAGAACAATTCTTGGAGCCTCTAAAATAGCCCATCTTACATTGCTGTTCCATGAGCTGGTTGCTAGTTTGCTTCCAGGTCCAATTCAAGGTGTTGGTTATTTATTTTATTTATTTATTTATTTATTTATTAAATTTGTATGCCGCCCCTCTCCGTAGACTCGGGGCGGCTCACAACAGTAATAGAAAACAATATATAATACAAATCTAATAATTAAAAGTAAAAACCCATAATTTAAAAAACATGCACACAACATACCATACATAAACAGTATAGGCCTGGGGAAGTTATCTCAGTTCCCCCATGCCTGATGGCAGAGGTGGGTTTTAAGGAGTTTATGAAAGGCAAGGAGGGTGGAGTTCTAATCTCAGGGGGGAGCTGGTTCCAGAGGGTCAGGGCTGTCACAGAGAAGGCTCTTCCCCTGGGACCCGCCAAATGACATTGTTTAGTCGACGGGACCCAGAGAAGGCCAACTCTGTGGGACCTAATCGGTCGCTGGAATTCATCTTTAAGGCCCTTCATAGCAGGAGTCCAAGTTACCAGGCTAGATGGGTTAGCTGAATTGGCAGTAGGGGCATGCTGCAGGCTCCATCCATCAAGGAATTTGAGCTGGTGGAGTCCAGGGGAAGAGCCTTTTCAGATGCGGCTCCTGGCCTTTGGAAGATTATGCCTTTCAAGGTGAAATCTGCACCCTCTTTTGACCTTGCGAAAGGGCCTGAAGACCTGGTTCTGCCAACTGGCATGGGGGATGCATCATTCTGGAGGTAGTTCATGGAGTGGATAAGACCACCTCTCCCTCCCCCCCACCACCCTGTATGCATGGTATCCTCTTCCTACCCTTCCCTAAAGCTAATTTTGAACTAATATTATTTATTGTTTTAATTTTAAATTTTTCTATTTGTTTTTAATGATTGTAAGCTTCCTAGTGTCACTTCCAGGTTAGATGGGTGGCATACACATCAAATCAAATCAAATCAAATCAAAAATACATAAAATATGAAATGTAAAAATAAAATATTAACATAAGATAACATAACACATAACATAACAATATATAACAACACATAACATAACATAACATTTATTTATTTATTTTTATTTATTTATTAGATTTGTATGCCGCCCCTCTCCGTAGACTCGGGGTGGCTAACAACAATAATAAAACAGCGTATGACAAATCTAATATTTAAAATAGCTAAAAATCCTTATTAAAAACCAAACATACACACAAACATACCATGCATAAATTGTATAGGCCTGGGGGGAAGGAATAACATGACATGACATGACATGACATGACATGACATGACATGACATGACATGACATGACATGACATGACATGACATAACATAAACATAACAATATTAGAGTAGGGTAGAATAGAATAGAATAGAATCAAGCATTTACTGGTCATTATTAGATAAGACAGGTGATACAGGTGAAACAAAGCTGATATCAGGTATGATCAGGCAGGAAGGTGAGATAACACACAATTAGAAACATAGAAACATAGAAGATTGACGGCAGAAAAAGACATCATGGTCCATCCAGTCCAGTGTTTTTCAACCAGTGTGCCGTGGCACACTAGTGTGCTGCGAGACATGGTCAGGTGTGCCGCGAAGCTCAGAGAAAGAAAACAAGAGAGAAAGAAAGAGAGAGAAAGAGAAAGCAAGCAAGAGAGAAAGAAAGCAAGAGAAAAAGCAAGCAAGAGAGAGAGAGAAAGAAAGCAAGAGAGAGAGCAAGAGAGAGAGAGAAAGAGAGGGAGGGAAGGTGGGAGAGAGAAAGACATAGAGGGAGGTAGGGAGGGAGAGAGAAAGAGAGCAAAAAAGAGGAAAGAAGGAAGAGAGAAAGAAAGAGGGATGGAGAGAGAGAAAAAGAGGAAGGGAGAGAAAGAGGGAGAGAGAAATAGAGCGAAAGGGAGGAAGAGAGATAATTTTTTTGTCCAATATTTTTTTAGCCCCCCCCCCCTCAATGTGCCCCATGGTTTTGTAAATGTAAAAAATGTGCCGCGGCTCAAAAAAGGTTGAAAATCACTGATCCAGTCTGCCCTTATACTATTTCCTGTATTTTATCTTAGGATGGATATATGTTTATCCCAGGCCTGTTTAAATTCAGTTCGTGTGGATTTACCAACCGCGTCTGCTGGAAGTTTGTTCCAAGCATCTACTACTCTTTCAGTAAAATAATATTTTCTCACGTTGCTTCTGATCTTTCAATTAGCAAGAAGCAAGTACAAATGTCACTTTGTTCAAAAGTTCAGTTATTCCAATTCTGACTGAAGAGCCAATTCAGACTGAGGAACCTTATGCAGTGAGATGAAGTCCAGTGATTCTTTTTGTCATCCAGTCTCGGTGGGCGACAAGCAACAGTTCTTTCTAGCCATCAGTGCCAAACAGCTTGAACAAAAGACCAGCAGCTCCCTCTCCTGGTGAGGTACCACACTGAGTGAGGTAGATGGGCCTGAGCACCCAGCGCAGTGGTTGGAGAGTTGTGGCGCAGCTGGATTGATTTCCCCCCCCCCTCAGCACTAGAAATTTGACTAGTTATTATTTTGAATGCATTCATACACGCCTGTCTCATGCGTCCAAGTTAAATTGCCTTATAAGTTAAATTGGAATTTTCTTCTTTTGATTTTTGAGGGCTTTTTTTCAAATAGAAACATAGAAACATAGAAGATTGACGGTAGAAAAAGACCTCATGGTCCATTTAGTCTGCCCTTATACTATTTTCTGTATTTTATCTTAGGATGGATATATGTTTATCCCAGGCATGTTTAAATTCAGTTACTGTGGATTTATCTACCACGTCTGCTGGAAGTTTGTTCCAAGGATCTACTACTCTTTCAGTAAAATAATATTTTCTCATGTTGCTTTTGATCTTTCCCCCAACTAACTTCAGATTGTGTCCCCTTGTCCTTGTGTTCACTTTCCTATTAAAAACACTTCCCTCCTGGACCTTATTTAACCCTTTAATATATTTAAATGTTTCGATCATGTCCCCCCTTTTCCTTCTGTTCTCCAGACTATACAGATTGAGTTCATTAAGTCTTTCCTGATACGTTTTATGCTTAAGACCTTCCACCATTCTTGTAGCCCGCCTTTGGACCCGTTCTATTTTCTCAATATCTTTTTGTAGGTGAGGTCTCCAGAACTGAACACAGTACTCCAAATGTGGTCTCACCAGAATTCTATATAGCGGGATCATAATCTCCCTCTTCCTGCTTGTTATACCTCTAGCTATGCAGCCAGAAATCACTACCCCTAAATCCTTCTCTTCTGAAGTATTTGCTAACACAGAACTGCCGATACAATACTCAGATTGAGGATTCCTTTTCCCCAAATATGAAAGTGGTATTAAAAACAATGTGCTTTGTGCTGTAGCTTAACATGCCGGCATGTAAAAGAAAGAGAGAGATGGACAAAAGTACAGTTGTCTATCTCCTTTTTCCTTTCTCCTTCAGATTGTGAAGGCCTAAAACAGGTTTATTTGGAAATGTATGTTGTGCTCAAATAAGAAAGACTTTTCTTTTTATTTAATAATAGTTTTTACTTAAATTATTTAAAAACATAACAAAAAATAAACAAACATACATTTACAAAATACAAAAAGAAAAAGAAGAAGAAAAAAAGAAACCAAACAAGAAAGACTTTTCTAAGTTGTCTTCATAACAGTCATCTGTATTAATGCTCACATGAGAAATTTGCTTCCTGAAGTAGAGTAACAATGGGCCCTCAAGGTCATTATATTCTCTCCCAGGTTGACAAGTGGGCATTCTGGGAATTGCAGTCCTAGCCTAGTTGAAGGTGCTACGTTGTGAGTAGGTGCCCTATGGGTGTTCAAACAGGGATGGATTCTAACTTACCTTGCTGCCAGTTCACTTCCTCCCACGCCGGATGGCTGAGCATTGTGGGCGTACATGTGCTTTGCACATGAGCAAATGTGCAATGCCAAAAAATCCATTAAAAAAAAAGACCAAAAACAAGATGGTGACCGCATGAACAGTGCTGGAAACATGGCTTCTGCACATGCGCAGAAACCCCTCCCCCCCAAAAATTCTCCAAAAATCTCCCAAATCCCCAAACAAAACAAAAAAATACAACCACCACCCAAAATCCAAAAACAAGATGGCGACCACATGTTGGAAACTCAGCTTGTGCGCATGCACACAAAAAAAAAACCTTGAAAAAATAAAAATCTTTTAAAAAATTATCCCATTTTTTTAAAAAAATGGTGCCCACAGACTGGCACTGTGACATCACCAGCAGGTTGCTACTGGTTCACGTGAACTAGTCCAAACTGAGAGGAACCCACCACTGTGTTCAAAGCTAGTTATGTTAATTAATTAATTAATTAATTAATTAATTAATTAATAATAATAATAATAATAATAATAATTTATTAGATTTGTATGCCGCCCCTCTCTGAAGACTCAGGGCGGCTCCCAACAACAATAAACAATATGGTACAAATCCAATAATTAAAACTATAGTTAAAAAACCCACTATCAATAAAAACAGTCAACACTACCCAATCATAACCACACAGAAATCTTACTAGCCAAAGGGGATATATCAATTACCCCATGCCTGGCGACATAGATAGGTCTTCAGAGTGTTGTGGAAGGCGAGGAGGGTGGGGGCAGTTTGAATTTCCGGGGGGAGTTGATTCCAGAAGGCCAGGGCCAGCACAGAGAAGGCTCTTCCCCTGGGTCCCACCAAATGACATTGTTTAGTCGATGAGACCTGGAGAAGGCCGACTCTGTGGGACCTGAACGGCCGCTGGGATTCATGCGGCAGAAGGCAGTCCCGTAGGATGGTGCCACTGAGGACATTTCATAGATGATGTTCTGATAAAAAGTTAATTAATAGTACAGTGATCTCTCGGTTAGCGCGGGGGTTACGTTCCAAGACCTCCCGCGCTAACCGATTTCCGCGTTATACTGGATGCGGAAGTAAAAACCACCATCTGCGCATGTGCGCCATTTTTTTCATGGCCGCACATGCGCAGATGGTGGAGTTTGCGTGTGGGCGGCGGGGAAGACCAAGGGAAGTTTCCTTCAGCCGCCCAACAGCTGATCTGCTCCGCAGCACGGAAGCAGCGAGGAGCCGAAGATGGGGTAAAGGCAAAGGGGAAACCCCATCTTCGGCTCCTCGCTGCTGCCGCGCTGCGGAGCGGATCAGGTGTTGGGCGGCTGAAGGAACCTTCCCTTGGTCTTCCTGCCGCCCAGGCAAAGGGGAAACTCCAAGATCGCTTGCCGCTTGCCGCTTTGCAGCTTGGAGCCTTGCTTCGCCTCCTTCGCTGCAATAGGCAAGCGGCAAGCGGCAAGCGATCTTGAGAAAGAGAGAGAAAGGAGGGCGACTTGCCAGTCCACGCCCCCCTGGATGAACAGCCTCGCATGGCCCCAGCGCCGGGCTCCGCTGTTGCCTCCGCCCCCATTCGGCTCTGCAGCTGAGAGGCCTTCCCGGCAGAGCCCTCCCCAACAGCTCCCGCTGCCAGCGCAAAAAAGAAAAGAAAAAGAAATCCCCAAAAGAGGCAGGCACAAAGCGGGGGCACAAGGGGAGCTGCCCGGCAGAGGTTGCTTTTTTTCTTCTCGTGGGCAAGTGGAGGGGGGTAGAGAGAAGGGAGGAAGAGAGTGTGAGAGAGGAAGAAAGAGAGAGAGAAATGATAGAAAAAAGGGGAGAAAAAAGAGAAATGAGAAAATGATTGAAGCATAGTGACAGGAAAGAAAGAGAAAGAGACAGAGAAGTGACTCTTGGTGATGACGTATGACGTCATCGGGTGGGAAAAACCGTGGTATAGCAAAAAAACCATGGAGTATTTTTTAATTAATATTTTTTGAAAAACCGCGTTGCAGCGTTTCGCACTAATCGAGACCGTGCTAATCGAGGGATCACTGTATTCACTTTTACATTCTATTTGGTGCCTTGTTTTTACATTTCTAGGTAACTCATAACTCATAAACAAAATACAATATTGCTTACCAGTTTTAGGAAGCTATTATTATATTAGTAGTTTTATTTGGTTATGTGCATGTGCTTGGGAGCAGCACAAGTTCCACTGTTTTCTCCGCCCCCTTCCACAAAAATCTTATTTTGTGAAAGAGATTATTTATGGCCAAAGTTACTTCCTGCGTTTTCATGACTGAGGATGGACTAGAATCACACGGGAGAAGGTAGTTATTATAATGATACAACCCATTACAGGATCTGGTGGACAATTGCTTTTCTATATTTTTCACATGTTGAATTATTTTATTTCTGAAATAATGAAATAGAGTAAACTTTATTCAATCCATTCCATTCTCCTTTTGATTTTTGAGTTGTTTTGGTAGAACTCACATAAAGTTCTGGCATACTTATGCAAAAATCCAAAATCCAAAATGGAACAAAACACTCTTTAATTGAACTTTAACAATTTTCTGCCTTTTTTATTCTAAACTTCATCAGTAAAAAGAAAGGCTGCCTTATTCTGACTCTAGAATCAGTTTTAGACACTGCTAGACCTCAACTATTTTCTGTATCCTTTGTAGCTTCCCAGTATTCTTATGAGAATTGAGAAGTGTCTGAAATTTAACCCAGAATTTCAAGTATGGTTTAGCCAAAAATTAGTAATGTGGCATTATATAAGAGACATAATTGAGGGCGGGGAGATCACAATCAAAGCTAGATTTTGACATCCGTATTTTTGAAGAATTAATTGCATTTCCAGAAACTTGCTTCTTTTCCTGTGCAGTTGAATTAACATATGAGAGTGTTTGAATTTTGTATTTTTCATGCACAGTGTAATCCTATGACTATCTTTTCATCAGTAGGCTGTTGCTTAATGAAATTATGAAACTACTGAGGATAAAACAAAATTTAAACAGTGTATGAATATAAAAGGTGATAATTTCACCACCAATTTTTAGAAGAAGCTTATTCCAAAATTTCTAATAGTAACTATTATTTTAAAGATAGGAATAGTTTTGGAAATATTATTCTTGGAACTGCTTTTAATGTTTACTGATATATATCTGTCCTCCCCTCCTCTCCCCTCCTCTTCCCTTCCCTTCATTGTTTTTTTTAAAATCAATGTTGATCCAGTATTCAACCTCACCAACAATGTAGATGTAGAAAGCACAAGAAAGAAAATGGAAATCTACCAGAAGGAAAACAAAGAAGTTATTCATAAAAATAAGATCAAATTGGTAAGTTGTGTAGTGCTTGCTTACATTATTCCCCCCCTTGAATTAATTGAAACAAAATACAGTGTTCCTTCGCTTTTCGCGGGGGGATGCGTTCCGAGACCGCCCGCGAAAGTCGAATTTCTGCGAAGTAGAGATGTGGAAGTAAATGCACTATTTTTGGCTATGAATAGTATCACAAGCCTTCCTTTAACACTTTAAACCCCTAAATTGCAATTTTCCATTCCCTTAGCAACCATTCAGATTATTACTCACCATGTTTATTTATTAAAGTTTATTAAAAAAATATTTATTAAAGGCAGACGAAAGTTTGGCGATGACATATGACGTCATCAGGTGGGAAAAACCGTGGTATAGGGAAAATACCCGCAAAGTATTTTTTAATTAATATTTTAAAAAAACCGTGGTATAGACTTTTCGTGAAGTTCGAACCTGCAAAAATCTAGGGAACACTGTAATTCATAGCAAAATATTTAAATGCATCTGTTCCATCCGCTCATCCATTTTTGAATTCCTTTATCTGGTGGCTTTGATATAGGATATAGATATCTGCATTGTCATTTCAACAAGCCACCAGGAAAAATAGAGTAGACTCAGGTGCTCATGACATGTAAGGAAAAACATAGGTGTATTTAGTTTCTCTTCCCACCTTTGCTTAGAATTTTTGAAATGTGGATATAATCTAATCCTTCAGTGAACAAGCAAGGAAAGTGCAAATCATCTGGACATATTTCTATTGTTAGTTTTGAATGTTTGAGAATGAGATTTAGCCTATTTCTTAAGGAAATAGGATCTTGATACTTTTATCTCATTAGCCTGAAAAGCTCACAAAATAACATTGAAATTTATACCCTAGCATTTATTCTTTAAATGTTATTTTGTTATGGGAAAGGATGATATCAGCTCAAGTCTGTGTCAAAATTTAAAAAAAAAACACATTATAACATCCTTGATGTCCACAGTTGACTTTTCCTAAGTGTAGATACTAGCTCCCTTTTTTGGGTTTTCTATTGTGCTAGTCCTGTACCTTAAACAAGTCTCAGCTCAGAAGTATTAATTATTATGGTTCTGCTTAGTCTCGAGAACAAGAGGAGCTGGAAGAGGCGCTGGAGGTTGAACGGCAGGAGAATGAACAGAGGCGGTTTCTTATACAAAAAGAGGAACAAATGCAACAGATGTTGAAGAGGAAGAATAAACAGGAACTTCTGGATAAGTTGGTAAGTAATGAAAGAGACAGGTTTAATAAGCAACTACTTATTACTGATTTCTGAAACGGACTGATTATGTTTCTCTTTTGTATGGCTTATTCCTTTTTTCCTGCCACCAAAGAATAATACTAAAGGATTAAATCAGGGTTTCCTTTATTATCCTTTTACTTTTTGCGATCATTGCAGCTCTTTGCTTATGAAATTCAAGAAGCACCTGCGATCTTTTATTTCTTAGACCATCCAATGGAACGGATTAACAGATTAACAAAAACTGAGATTTCAGGACTGTATATGGATTTGAATACTAGTATTTTTATCCTCTACTGCTTGAATGAGCTAGAGTAGGATATTGGATTTCTTCTCAGAACTGCCTTCTCTCTCTCTCCCTCTCTCTCCTTGTGAATTATGGATATATTGGATATAAATTGGTGGGAGAATAATGCAGAAGCCAACTACATCTACAAAAACTATTAAGGAAACCTAAGCTATCAACCTTGTCTCAAAATTGGCAGGGTCCGTAGGTAACCTGGCAGCAGTGAGCATCCTTGGAAAGACAACTCACCTGCCAGTTAGCATGGAAAAATACACTGAGGGGAGCCAAGTAGTTTGCTGATTGCTTCTTTTGTTAGCTATGGCAGGGAGGAGGAAGACGAAGAGGATGAGAAGTTGGAGTTGTTTGGCTTCAAAGTTGATGGGCATGTATCTAGAGCTGAATTCTTATGAATAGCAATTTCAAAGCTATAAGGGGAAATGCTTCTCTTTAACTTAAGCAAGCCTGTTGGAAGTAACGAAGGGGAAATTGCATGCTGGGCCTCGCCTTTATCCCGTAGTATATTTTTTAAAGCTGTGGATGAATTTATTTTACAGTTTAAAAGAACTTTATGGAGGATATATGCCTTCTAAATCTTATTTCCCATCCCTCTTCAGTCCTTCTTTATATTAAATATTTCCAAATCAGCTTCAGTTTGAAAGAATGTGAAAAAGCAAATAAAAATAGGCTATTCCAACATCTAACATCTCAAGTAGTTACATATATACAAAACAACAAATGGTTTTGAATTTTTGCTTGCAGAATAGAGAAAATAGAATCAAACCGTATCTTATTTATTATTTTATTTAATTATATTTCTATGCTGCCCAACTTCCTAGGGACTCAGGGCGGCTCACAAGAAAAATGAACATGAATCAGTATAAAAACATTTCAATTTAAAATAATTACAGCCATCCATGCATTCATGGGTCAAAATCCCGATTCTTATAGTTAGTCAGTTAACTGTTGTTTCTTTAGTGTTGTACCATCTAAACCAGGCTTGTCAAACTGGTAGCCTGAAGTGGAACCTTGCCTAAAATTTGCTGAAATTTAGATAGCTTATATCCACAGCATTCCTTTTGTCCACCAAAATATTTATTTTGTTAAAGGAGACAATAAACTTTATTTAATATGACTTATTATTATCATTATTATTATTATTATTATTATTATTATTATTATTATTATTATTATTATTTTTACAAAATCTTGATGACTCTTAGGAATCATAGCATTATCTATATGATGGCTATATTTTATTACTGGCTGTAACACCATTTTAGGTACTGATGTTAGGTTCAGGTTCAATGGGATTCTCTATTTTCCCCTTTCTTGAAAAGGAAGGGTTGCATTTGTTATTTTCTCATTCTTTGGCACTTCCCCAATTCCATAGTTCTCCTCAAAGTTAAACAATAACAGAACTGACAATGTTTAGCCACCTCCGGACTTCCGTTATTATTATTATTATTTATTAGATTTGTATGCCGCCCCTTTGCGCTGCTGGGATTTCGCTGAGGCTTCCCTCGCTGGGAAACCCCACATCCCGACTTCCGTTGCCAAAGAAGCACCCGTTTTTGTGATCCTGGGATTCCCCTGCTGGGAGTCCCCTGCAGCATCACAAAAACATGGAAGTCTGGAGGTGGGGTTTCCCTTGGAGGGGAGCTTTCACCTGGCAACGGAAGTCCGGAGGTGGGGCATCCCAGTGGCGGCGGTGGGTTCGTAAGGTGAAAATAGTTCGGAAGAAGAGGCAAAAAAAATCTTATCCCCGGGTTCCTATCTCGAAAAGTTCGTATGATGAGGGGTTTGTAAGACGAGATATCACTGTAATTAGTATAGCACAGTCTTTTGCCATGCTGACCCGCCTAAAGGAGGGTCCCTCCTCAGGAGTGAAATGTTCTGGGATTGTTTGTGCTTGTCAGTCATTGGAGAGCTGGCTGCAAAGGCAGCATGAGGCTCCGCCCACTTGCCGGGATGCCGCCATCTTTTACCCTCTGTGCATTCGCAGAGGGTAAAAGAACTAAAATGGTGGAGGGTGGGTGGAGCCTTGTACTGCCTTCACAACTGGCTGTCCGACACCTGACAGGCACGAGCGAACCGGGAGCCTTTCACCCCCTTTCCTCCTCCCAGCTAAGTGTAAGAATACTGAACAAGATAATATTTTTTGCTCTCATATGGCAAAGGAAGAACATATAGAGGAAGCATTCCTGAATGTAGATGTACCTTACATATATTCAGACTATGAAAGTCAATTCAAAATAGCTTTATCACTAACAGTTTACTTTTTATAATGACTTAAGAGAGGAAAAGGGAGAGAAAGCTTACAGTGAGTCACCAAAATGTTTCCAACTCAAATTTAAATGCTCTTTTAATTTAGATGAGCTGAACATTGTTTTCTTATAAAGCAAATTGGTTTTACTGGAAATCCATTTTGCCAAATGCCTTGCAAAAAAGAGCAGTTATAAATAATCGTTAGAATGTGACCAAAATAGGTAATTGAAAGACATCTGGGTACACATCGTTACTAAACATTGTTACTAAACATATCTAAATACATTGTTAATGACCAAAAGATATCTAAATACATTGTTAATGACTGAAAGGTAAAATGAAGGGCAGGAGGAAAAAATGTTCTTGTTTGTGTTATTTTTCTTCCCCTAAGGAAATTACTCTCAATCTTTTTTTTTTTTTTTGTTTAAGGCTTACTTCAAAAGTTAATTATGTGAAGAATACTCCTGATTCTAAAATATGCTTAAATATTCCAAAATAGTTGTGTTTACTATTAGGGATTTTCAAGATTCTTCTCAAGATTCTCATTCAATAACAGTAATTACTGTATAATGTTTTTTCTGTTCATTCTTGTCCAGTTCTCAGAGATTGTCTGGACAGTTTTCTGGACAGTTTTTCAGAAGTGGTTTGCCATTGTTCACTTCCTAGGGCAAAGAGAAAGTGACTGGCCAATGTCATCCAGCTGGCTTTGGGCCCAAGGAGTGACTACAATTTATGTTCTCTTGATTTCTAATTTGGATGCCTTAACCACTACACAAAACTGCCTTCTAGTGCATAAATACAGTGGTACCTCATCATACAAACTTAATTGGTTCCAGGAGGAGGTTCGTAAGGTGAAAAGTTAGTAAGATGAAACAATGTTTCCCATAGGAATCAATGTAAAAGCAAATAATGCGTGCAAATCCTTCAGGAAAATCCCAAACTTTAGAAGGGAGGCGAACAGAGGGCAGGGAGGAGCAGCTAAAGGGGGCGAGTGGAAGAAGCAAGGCTAGGCTAAAGGGTGAGTGGGAAGGAAGAAAGGCAAGGGGGGGCGCCCCTCCCTTTTCTTTCTTCAAAAGACACCGTTTCAGTTCCTTTGCAAGCATGTTGTTCTCTGCAAAAATTTTCCTCCCCCAAGCTGCCCCTCCCTCCTCCCTTTTCTTTCTTAAAAAGACACCCTTTCAGTTCCTTTGCAAGCATGTTGTTCTCTGCAAAAATTTTCCTCCCCCAAGCTGCCCCTCCCTCCTCCCTTTTCTTTCTTAAAAAGACACCCTTTCAGTTCCTTTGCAAGCACGTTGTTCTCTGCAAAATTTTTCCTCCTCCAAGCTGCCCCTCCCTCCTCCCTTTTCTTTCTTAAAAAGACACCCTTTCAGTTCCTTTGCAAGCACGTTGTTCTCTGCAAAAATTTTCCTCCCCCAAGCTGCCCCTCCCTCCTCCCTTTTCTTTCTTAAAAAGACACCCTTTCAGTTCCTTTGCAAGCACGTTGTTCTCTGCAAAATGTTTCCTACTCCAAGCAGCCCCTCCCTTTTCTTTCTTCAAAAAAGGGGAAAAAAAGAAACCCCTTCATCCCAGCAGCAGCTGCTTGGGTTTGTAAGGTGAAAATAGTTCGGAAGAAGAGGCAAAAAAATCTTAAACACCGGGTTCGTATCTTGAAAAGTTCGTTAGAAGAGGCGTTCGTAAGATGAGGTACCACTGTATATGTATTTTGGTGTTCTTTTGCTGTTAAAGTAGAACTATCTATTACATTACATGACATTAATTTATTTATTTGGATTTCTAGGCCGCCCTTCTCCAGGGGACTATAAGCCCATATTTTAACCTATGACTGATCTATTTTCTGTCTATTATGTGATTGGAGGATCATTTATGCATTTCAAAAGTCATAGTAAGCCAACAATTCCATTATGAATAAGAAATTGTGTCTCTTCCCTCATCTCTAAGGAATTACAGCAAGTAGATCAACCCATCTTTTCACATTATAAAATGGGTAATAGGCACTGCACAGAAACAAATATCAGTTAGAATACCAATTGGAAAATATGAAAAAAATGCTTCATTTGAAATAGGGGTTTATGTTATTCTAAATATTTTTATGGTAAGTGGATTCAGGTTGCAATTCTGTTTCGGTAAGCTGGAATCTGTGTTTAGTTGCTCCAATTCGTTAATGAAAAGACAATCTAAAACTATAAAAGTAGAATTAAAGTGGAAATATGGAATGTTAGAAGCCTGAACTTTGGAAAGCTCAAAATAGTGAAAGGGATTTGACTGCCCATTGACATCTTAAACAACAGTTAATTGAAATGGATGGGAATTGGACGCTATCACTTAGAAAACAAACATTTTACTGTTCAGGAACAAAAACTAAAGAAGGAACTATGGTGCTTTCATACTTAGGAAAGATATAGCAACAGCAATACTTAGCTAGCTACAGTGAAATAATATCCTCTGGATTTTGTAGGCACCCCTTTATTATACAATTTATGTTCCACTCACTGATGCAGAATAAGAGGTTGACAAGTTTTATGGTCAAGTTTAATGTGAAATTGATGCAATATGCAAGCAGGATGTGCCACACATGGTTGGAAACAAGATTAGCAAAATTGGAGATTTTTTGGCAGGTAAGAACATAGTCCTGTGCGATTTAAGAAACAGAAATAAAGCATGAGAATGGCATAGCAGGTTCTGCCAATCCAGTGATATTTTTCATTGCTAACATAGTCTTCAGATAATCAAGACACCACCTATATAAATAGACATCACCAGGTGGAGTACACAGAAATCAAATTGACTATATTAATTACACAAGGAGGTGGAAAAGCTCAGTTATAATAGCAAAGATCTACCCAGAGGCTGACTGCAGAACAGACCATAAGCCAGAGGTGGGTTCCTCATGGTTTGGACTGGTTCCCCAGAACCGGTAGCAAATTGCTGATGATGTTACAATAACGTCATGGAACTGGTTTAGTTGGTGCTGGTCCGTAGGCACTGCCATCTTTTGTTTTGAATTTTTTGGGATTTTTGGGAGAAGGGAATTTTTTTTCTTCTGCGTATGTGCAGAAGTTGAGTTTCCAGAACTTTGCATGCATCGCCATCTTGTTTTCAGTTTTTTCCCCACTACTGCGCATTCGCGTGCGGGTGGCACTGGAGGAAGCGAACCGGTAGCGAGATACCCCTGCCATAAACTTTCCATAGGCAAGTTCTAAGTTAAGCTAAAGTGGAAGAAGAAAACCATCTACCTTCCATGATATGATTTTGAGCTTAAATCCACCATTTTCAAAGAAAACTTCAGGAAACACTTTGATATCTTGAAATGAATGCAAAGGAAACCAGAGGAAATGCTGAATGAAATTTCATTTGCTTTTTACTAGCCTGGATGCTATTATTATTCTGTCCTAAATTTTAAATAAGATTTGGAGCAACTCTTATTATCCATTTGAATAAATGGCTCACTGTTTCATATTAAAGAGTTTGTCTTGCTTTTCGGTGGAGAAATTATGAAAGGAGAATATAACTGAATAAAGAACAAATCCTGTTACGTGAGAGGGCTGAGAATAACTTTCAAAAAGCCTCAGATAAAATCCAATGAAGAACTTGTCTGAAACTTGATACAAGTTTTGAATCCAGCTTAGATGATTTTTCATGCTGCTGCTTTTTAAAATTGTTAATTCTAATTATTATGATTTTGAAAGTGATATGAATTACATGGTTATGTAAATATTAGAATAATGCTCATTTGTCTTTCGGGTTATTACATTTTACTACATTTTTTGTTAATGCAGAATCTATAAAAATATATCTTTGTACGGTTTTTCTTTAAATTTATGAGTCTAATGTAGCTTTCTTCTATTAGTAAAAATGGCCATTTTCTGGTAAACTGGGAGTATTGAACGCTGTTCTTCTGGAAATGGCCAGAGAAAGCCACTTTTGAGAAAGATGCAATTTGTTATTCTAGGAATGCATGACAGTAATGGTGGATGGTTTATGGCTTTTAAATATTTTACTCTGTGTTTTAAATTTTGATTGTAGGAAAGTTCTCATCTGCCAGCATCTTTGTTATTAGCCCAGCATAAAGATCGGTCTACACAGCTAGAAATGCAACTGGAGATTCCCAAACCTATCAAACCAGTGGCATTTTCAACAGGCATCAAAATGGTAAGATATAAACACCTTTCTGTGTGTGTAAGAGAGAATTATTTTTTTCCTTTTCACAGACTAACCTTTGCACTCTGAGTTTGGAACAGTAAATTAAATTCTAGTATCACTGTAACATTTATGTTGTGATTAACTGATTAAAAGGAAGGGATAAAGAAAACAGAATTATATACTAATTGGTTTCAAAACCAATTGTTATATTTTCGTCTTATGAATATACAGTAGATTATATCACACATAGGAAAGCACAGCCCATTGGCAGTGGATCTAATGTTTCTAATTGCATACTGGCAATCTTTTCTGGATTTCAACACCACACAAATGAATGGTTGTTTGCTCCAGAGATGTTTTGCATTAGGGCTTGGCATATTTTGAAAATGATTAGAAGAATTATTTTGGAACTTGTGCAAAAATGTGCATAACACTTCTCTACTATTTGTTGAAGGATTTTTAGGGTTTGGCATGAAGTAAAAAAAAAAGCTTTAAGAATCACATTAATTTTGGTGAGTCAACAACCATAAAGCAGTTGCAAATGAAAAGACAGGAAAAAATGTTGGGCTTTCATAACATCTGAAGTGTTATTTTGGAATCATTTTTGAAGGATTGACAGTCTTATTCTTTAAGAAATATGGATGATAATACTGTGAAATAGTTCTAAAAGAGTCTCTCCAAAGTTCATCTAGATTGGGTATATATTTATTTTATCATAAAAAATGACAGTTCTTTGGCTGTGCTACAGATTGTATGTATTCTTTTCTTATGAACAATCAGAATTCATTCTTGACTGGGTTTGGACAAAACATTAATCTTTTGATATAACTAGGAAGGAATAATACTTTTTGTTTCTGTTGTCAATTAATCTTGATTATACGGATATGCAGACATATATTTAATCTTGACAGTGGTTTAAGGCATTTCTCCAACCTAGTGATCTCCAGTTGCATTGAATTGCTATTCTTTGCTGGTAAATAGTTATAGCTCTTATGCTTGGGAGAGGCTGATTTAAAGAGAAAGGCCATATTAAGGTAAAAAATGCTAAAATTGAGTTTTTTCCCTAAGGCAGAAATAGGCAATTCAGTGCGGTCCATGTATTTTGAAGTTCAGATCCCACCAGCCTCAGTTATCTTGGCCTAAACAAAATTTAACCCTGCCCTGAACTATTGTAAAGACAAACCAGAAATTGACTGGATATATCAAAGCACAGGACGTTAAAAATGGAAATAAAAGTAACGTGGGTGCACTTATACCATAAAATATGTTGGTAAATATGTTTTTTTAAATAGAAAGAATCACTCTAACATTCTTGGGGAAAAGAGTAGATTCTTGCTAGCAGGAAGATTTGTTTTGAAAGGTTCTTTTAAAGGCAAAACTTTTATTTGACACTATTTATTTCTCTTGAAGTATGACAGCGATGACAACTGTGCAGTTTTTCAGTTTTATTTTGCAGAGGTTATCATAAAAATCAACACAACTTCTATCTGCCCCTCAAGAGAGGAACTGCCATTACAGGGCTGCAACTACCAGTTTTTATATATATTTCTTTTAAAAAATCTTTCTTTTGAGTACCAAGAAAGTATAGAACAAGAATTGTTGACTAGGCCCAGAATTTATTTTCACTTATCTTAATTCAATTAGTATAACTCTGTTATTGCTAATTTCATTTGTATCCTGCCTTTCTCAGAGAGATCATGATAGTTTGTTTACACGAGAGGGGAGGTAGAGAGGTCTCCCCTGATTTTACCACCACAATAACTTGGTGAGGTAGGCTGTGCTGAAGGAAAATAACTGGATCAATGGCTGATACTCAAAGCACTGGTTCTCTTTTAATAAACAAGGTACTACTATGCATAAGTAGATTTGAGCTGTGTGCTCAACAGTAAGCTGTCATCGGATCAATTTTTAGAAAAAGTATGCTAACTTGCCATCTAATAATAATAATAATAATAATAATAATAATAATAATAATAATAATAAAATTTATTGTCATTGTCAAAACAACGAATTGTCATTGGCAACGAAAGTCGTGTGACACCCAGAGACTAGTCCCACCATACATAAAATCAGAATAGGTAAATTTAAAAAATAGAATAAAAAATAGAATAAAATTTCCCACCCACTACAAATTCCCCACTCTGAACCACTCAACCATCTACATGACAAACCAAGTAATATTGTCCAACAGTTCACTGATGGTGACCCTTTAGTTCATTGTTAAGTGCGAGTATAGCTCTGGGATAAAAGCTATTTTAGGACAGGTTACAAGCGGTGTGCCACAAGGGTCTGTTCTGGGTCCTATTCTTTTTAATATGTTTGTGAGTGACATAGGGGAAGGTTTGGTAGGGAAGGTTTGCCTATTTGCCGATGACTCTAAAGTGTGCAATAGGGTTGATATTCCTGGAGGGGTCTGTAATATGGTAAATGATTTAGCGTTACTAGATAAATGGTCAAAGCAATGGAAACTGCAGTTTAATGTTTCCAAATGTAAAATAATGCACTTGGGGAAAAGGAATCCTAAATCTGAGTATTGCATTGGCAGTTCTGTGTTAGCAAAAACTTCAGAAGAGAAGGATTTAGGGGTAGTGATTTCTGACAGTCTCAAAATGGGTGAGCAGTGTGGTCGGGCAGTAGGAAAGGCAAGTAGGATGCTTGGCTGCATAGCTAGAGGTATAACAAGCAGGAAGAGGGAGATTGTGATCCCCTTATATAGAGCGCTGGTGAGACCACATTTGGAGTACTGTGTTCAGTTCTGGAGACCTCACCTACAAAAAGATATTGACAAAATTGAACGGGTCCAAAGACGGGCTACAAGAATGGTGGAAGGTCTGAAGTATAAAACGTATCAGGAAAGACTTAATGAACTCAATCTGTATAGTCTGGAAGACAGAAGGAAAAGGGGGGACATGATCGAAACATTTAAATATGTTAAAGGGTTAAATAGGGTTCAGGAGGGAAGTGTTTTTAACAGGAAAGTGAACACAAGAACAAGGGGACACAATCTGAAGTTAGTTGGGGGAAAGATCAAAGGCAACATGAGAAAGTATTATTTTACTGAAAGAGTAGTAGATCCTTGGAACAAACTTCCAGCAGACGTGGTTGGTAAATCCACAGTAACCGAATTTAAACATGCCTGGGATAAACATATATCCATTGTAAGATAAAATACAGGAAATAGTAAAAGGGCAGACTAGATGGACCATGGGGTCTTTTTCTGCCGTCAGTCTTCTATGTTTCTATGTTTCTATGTTTCTATTCAGGAAACGTGTGGTCCAAGTTCTAGTTGTTCTGTATCTTCTACCAGAAGGCAACAATTCAAATATATAGTGTTGTTTAATTATAATATATTGATTAATAATTAATTAATATATAGTGTTCTTTAATTCCTTAAGCATTACTAGAACTTGTTGTAAAGGCAGTCAACACAATTAGCTTATTTTATCTTTCCTAGCAGTAGCAGTTCGACTTATATACCGTTTCATAGTGCTTTACAGCCCTCTCTAAGCAGTGCCACCATACCAGCATACAGTGCCAGCATACCCAACAATCTGTGTCTTCATTTTACTGACCTTGGAAGGATGGAAGGTTTGAGCCTGATGAGATTTGAACTGGCAAACTGCTGGCAGCCAGCAATCAGCAGAAGTAGCCTGCGGTACTGCACTCTAACCTCTGCACCACCCGGGGCTCATTATTTCAGATTTCATCCTTTCACTTTCTGAGGGCAGTATTACTGGGTCTCAGAAAGTAGGTGCTCCCTAAACAGGAGCATTCCCCAGTTTCCCCACATGTCATTCCCAGGGGGTGGGATTCAGCTAGTCCAGGCCAGTCTGGGTGAACTACATGCTATTTTTATATCTGGTTTGCCAAACCAGTAGTTGCAAGGATTGGCTGACCCTGCCCACCCAGCCCTTCCTAGGAGTCTCCATGTGGCCCGTTTTGGATGTGAGGTGTTCAAGATTTTTTTTTGCCTCTTCTCAAGAACCATTTTCTACTTAAGAACCTGAGCCTGGAAAAATTTCCCAGGAAATTTGAGAGCAGCACGAAGGCCCGACCAGTTTCCTGCCATTCCCCCTGGGTTTCTCTCTCTGGTGCAGTGTATGGGAGGCAAGTTTTGGATTTTTTTTTATTCCCCTCACCTCACCTTCTTCCTTCGGCAACGACTGTCCTCCTCTTCTTCCTCCTCCTCCTCCCACCCAACTTCCGAGCTTTTATTTATTTCCTAATGGGTTTGCGTGCATTATTTGCTTTTACATTGATTCCTATGGGAAAAATTGCTTCTACTTACAAACTTTTCTACTGAAGAACCTGGTCACGGAACGAATTAAGTTCTTAGGTAGAGGTACCACTATATTTGAAGATAAGAAGGTAATTAATGCTTTACTAGTCCTAAGAGGTTGCCTGCTACCGCTGAAATAAGTTCTCTATGGAAAAATTGAATAATAGCTATTTATATAGCAATAGGCATAGATAGACAGTAGCAGAGGGATCACTTTTACAACAAGGGAGATAGTTGGCCTGGTAGAGCAAATTAGGTCACAAATCAATTTACAACTTTTTACTTGCTTCTGAAATTAGAAATGGGAGGGAGACAATGATTTGTTTATTTGGTTTAACTGAAAGCTACTTGTTGACCTATCTGTCTTAAAAAAAGTCAACCTTTTATTTTTCTCTCTGGAAACATTACAAATAAAGAAAAAACCCCAAAGTCTTGCATTCTGTTTTGTCTCTTCAATCCTGAGGGGGATCCCACCCTGTAACTAAATTCTTTTGTGCTGCAATTTATCTATTCCCTTGTATGTTTATCTTGTTTTGGGGATATTTATTTTCCTGTGAACGTAGTTAAACATTTTGTTGGCATTTTTCCTCCGTTCTTTGATTTGGTACATATGCTGCTTTTAGCCTCTTCTTTATGCATATGAGAAAGAAGAGCAATTCAAATATTAAAAGAGAGAAGATATCTGGTAGAGCAAGCCAAAATATGGCTGGTGGGATGTATGCTCCCTCCCTCTGTCTTTCCACAGTTGTTTGCTTTGGAAGGCTCACACTTTAAGCACATGGAAATACTTCACACTTTTGAGAAATGCTGACTTCCTACATGCTTTATGAAGGAACAGCACATCATTCATACAATGTAAGCACATTTTATAGATTATCTCAATATAACTTTTCATTTCTGCTGTGTGTGTTTTTTTTAAACAGTGAGGTCTATAATGCGTTCCTTCTTTTATTACCATGTTTTGACCATGTGTTGCATAAATCGTGGATAGCTAAATCTTACACCTATATAAATACAGTGATACCTTGTCCTACAAACTTAAAGGTGAAAAGTTTGTAAGATGAAACAATGTTTCCCATAGGAATCAATGGAAAAGCGATTAATGCGTGCAAGCCCAAAATTCACCCCTTCTGCCAGCCAAAGCGCCCGTTTTTGTGCTGCTGGGATTCCCCTGAGGTTCTCCTCCATAGGAAACCCCACCTCTGGACTTCTGTGTTTTTGCGATGCTGCAGGGGAATCCCAGCAGGAGAATCCCAGCATCGAAAAAAGAAGTGCTTCGCTGGCAACGGAAGTCCAGAGGTGGGGTTTCCCATGGAGAGGAGCCTCAGGGGAATCCCAGCAGTGCAAAAACGGGTGCTTCGCTGGCAACAGAAGTCCAGAGGCAGGGCATCCCAGCGGCGGCGGTGGGTTTGTAAGGTGAGGGTTTGTATCTCGAAAAGTTTGTATGACGAGGCGTTTGTAAGATGAGGTATCACTGTATAACGGAAAGATACAGCTTTAGTGCTAAATTTTATTGAGCTAAAACAGTGTTTCCCAACCTTGGCCACTTGAAGATATTTGGACTTCAACTCCCAGAATTCCCCAGCCAGCGAATGCTGGCTGGGGAATTCTGGGAGTTGAAGTCCAGATATCTTCAAGTGGCCAAGGTTGGGAAACATTGGACTAAAATACTAGTTAAATTTAAAATTTCAAAGTAAAATAAATCTTATAAAATGTATTTAATTAAAATGTAATAACTGACAATAGTTGGCTTCAAAATCAAACTAGTGTTTCAGTTTCTGCCTTAGATATTTTCTTCTCCCAGAAGAATGGGGATTTGAACTGAACATCTTTCTTTCTCTCAGAAGCCTAAATTAAATCCCATATGTGTTTCTATTTCTCCAGAGCAATTGCTAAGAGGACAAGCTTTAATCTGGGGCTGAAGAAGGTGAACTCAGCTTTATCCTTCTCTCTACTTGCTTGTCTCCTTCCCTCTAAAGAACTGCTTCTGTCTTCTGAAAGAGAATTTTTTTCTCTATTCAGGAGAGTAAAGGTTGAGGAAACATAGAAACATAGAAGACTGACGGCAGAAAAAGACCTCATGGTCCATCTAGTCTGCCCTTATACTATTTCCTGTATTTTATCTTACAATTGATATATGTTTATCACAGGCATGTTTAAATTCAGTTCCTGTGGATTTACCAACCACATCTGCTGGAAGTTTGTTCCAAGGATCTACTACTCTTTCAGTAAAATAATATTTTCTCACGTTGCTTTTGATCTTTCCCCCAACTAACCTCAGATTGTGCCTCCTTGTTCTTGTGTTCACTTTCCTATTAAAAACACTTCCCTCCTGAACCTTATTTAACCCTTTAACATATTTAAATGTTTCGTTCATGTCCCCCCTTTTCCTTCTGTCCTCCAGATTATACAAATTGAGTCCATTAAGTCTTTCCTGATACATTTTATGCTTAAGACCTTCCACCATTCTTGTAGCCCGTCTTTGGACCCGTTCAATTTTGTCAATATCTTTTTGTAGGTGAGATCTCCAGAACTGAACACAGTATTCCAAATGTGGTCTCACCAGCGCTCTATATAGCGGGATCATAATCTCCCTCTTCCTGCTTGTTATACCTCTAGCTATGCAGCCAAGCATCCTACTTGCTTTTCCGACCGCCCGACCACACTGCTCACCCATTTTGAGACTGTTAGAAATCACTACCCCTAAATCCTTCTCTTCTGAAGTTTTTGCTAACACAGAACTGCCAATACAATACTCAGATTGAGTGTCCTGAGCGTACATACTAATACTTTTGTCTGAAAGAAGTTATGTATTCTCCATGATAGTGACTCCTAATCTTTGAAGCATCCTTCCCCTGAGATCCAAGTAGGCCCCTACCCTCTCAACTTTGCAGATAATCTTGAAGACTTGGCTTTTCCTACAGATATTGGGCAGATAAACTGAGATTGGAGCCCAATAAAATGGGGATGTGTGGGGTGTATGTTGCTGTTTGAGGCGGCAATAATTTTTGTGATGGTTTTTATGCTTTTTACTGCTTTTACTGGTCTTTGTTAACCACCCAGGTTTATGGTGCATAAGAAGTGCCACCAAACAATACATGAATAAATAAATACATGAATAAATAAATACATTACAGAATTGGATAGTGGCTGGAAAGATACTATGTCAGATTGCTGCTGTTGCACACATTTGGGGCCAGATATTATCTCTCAATCCGACTCGCTTTTCATAACATGATGCAAAATGGGTAAGAAGACATCCATGCATGCCATAAAGAGACAGGGTTAAAATTTAAATAAAAGTAATTAAAAGGCAGATCATTCAAGGCAGAAGGTTTTACAAAGCAAAGTTGTCTTGTTTTCAGAGTTGTCATAATTTTTTTTAAAAAAGCAGACTGATAAATGATTTTAAAAAAGCTCAATTACCACTGTGGCACATTTTTCCTTAAAAGTCTTAGCTGATCTTTCCTTTCTCTCATCTCTCTACATCAAGATTAGTTTTATTTATAGATTTGTTTAATTCTGCTTTTAAAGCCATGGTAGACAGTTGTTTTAAGAAAATATAATTAGATATAATTCCCTAAATTAAAAATCGAATGAGTAATGTACTTGCTGCTGTCCAACAATTTAAAAATTAAACTTAAAAGTTGTTACTTTCTGGTTTTTTTGTTGCAAGTTCTTTTTTCTTTCTGCCCTCTAGTAATATATTAAAAAACTACAAACTGCGAAGAAATGAAAACAGGAAACTGATTAGTAGAATTTTGACCAATGGGAAAAAATGTTGATAATGTAAAAAAAGTCACATTAAAATGCATTTATTTTGCTATCTCTTTTATAATGAGAATTACCTGGAGCTTAAGTACTGTATAATAATTGATTGCCTGCATCTGCTAAGGAGAAAGGATTTTGGATCAAAGGGACAATGCACTTTAATGAAGAAGTAGTCCTAAACAATGGTGTTCAGGAAGGGTGTTTGCTCAGGTGTTCACCGATGGAGAAGAGGTTATTGTTCCATGCATCTATCATCTGGCATCAAAATCTGGCACCCCTTTGTTGCACCCAGGGTGTTTTTGGGATGTCCATGAAAGATAGAACTGAGGAAAAAGCACCTAATGTTAGTTACTGTTGAAAGAAACTTCTTTGATTGTTTGGAAGGGAGTGAGGGAGGAGAAATATAGTACATTTTGAAAGGTTTAATGGTTTACTCCTTTTTTGTGGTTGTTAATTGGCCTTGTTTCTTTTCAAACAATTAACCCAGTTTTCTGTGTTTCTGAGTATATTATTAGGTCTTTCCAAATGCATAAAAATCGAAGTTGTCTGGTCCATTTAAAAAACCCACACCTATGCAATATTTTTATTTACGTGGTGTTGAGCATTTTGCTTAGTAAACATTGGGAGCAAGATGACAGTTAAGTGTTAAATGCAAGTTACTTTTCTGATCTCCTAGAAAAATGTGGTTTTGAAATGATGGGTAAGGCTGAAAGTATGCGTGTATAGATGTATACAGAGTTTTTCATAGTTCTCTGTGTTAATGAATTTCAGTTACCTGAGAGCTTATTTTGAGAAAAGAGCTGAAATAAGAAAAAACTAAAAATAGTACCTGAATCAACATATTTTAATTTTGGCAAAGTAGAACTCATTTTCTGCTAAGCTAGTTTGAACCAGAGATCCCTAATTAAAAACAATAAGCCTAATATTGCAGTAATTCCTCCTGTTTCCTTTTCAACAAAGAAATAATAGGATGTTTGAGGTTTAAGTTCTCTCCAGCTAATATAAATAAATATAAAATTCCTGTGATTTAATTTAATTTAGTTTAGGACTCATGAGCTATATTTTGTCTCTTTTTACTTCGCAGTCTTTTTCTTGGTTTTTCAGTCATTATCCTGTCTTATGGTTATCTAAATATCTTTTCAATATTAATTACTTTTTAATCCAATCAGAACAGGATTGTGTGTAAATGGCTATTCATTTTGGAGCCATTAAGTTTTGACGGTGCTATTCTGCCCTGTAATATCTCTGAAACTCCTTTGCAGTAGCTTGAGTAGCACATCACAAAATATTTCCTGTTATTATGAAGGAAATTATAATAATTAATAATAATAATAATAATTTATTAGATTTGTATGCCGCCCCTTTCCGAAGATTCGGGGAGGCTCACAACAGCAATAAAAACAGTATATAATGGAACAAATCTAATAATAAAAATTATATAAAAAACCCTAACTGTTAAAAACCATACAACACATACATACCAAACATAAAATATAAGAAAGCCTGGGGGAGATGTCTTAGTTCCCCCATGCCTGGCGATATAGGTGGGTCTTGAGTAATTTGCGAAAGACAAGGAGGGTGGGGGCTGTTCTAATCTCCGGGGGGAGAGTTGATTCCAGAGGGCCGCGGCTGCCACAGAGAAGGCTCTTCCCCTGGGGCCCGCCAAATGACATTGTTTGGTCGACGGGACCCGGAGAAGGCCAACTCTGTGGGACCTTATCGGACGCTGGGATTCGTGCGGTAGAAGGCGGTGTGATGATGACGAACCTTTTAGACACTGAGTGCCCAAACTGAAAGGTGCATGCATGTATGACCACTCATAGACACAACCATGTGCATACTTGAACATACACTTGCATGTGTGTGGACATGTGCAAGTGTGGACATGCATGAATATACATATGTGTAGACATTTGCACATGCACAGCGGGGGTCCAAACACCAGCTGGCCGACGGGAGGCAGGGCATCCCAACACTGGTAGCATGACAAGAGGCAATAACTATTTCTTTCATGAGCTTTTGTTTCATTGTTTGCAGGAAAACAGAAGGTCATGAAAAAATGCCATGTAGATCTGACCTGGGGCGATGGCGCATGTCACAGCACTAGCGATTAATTGGGGAACTGATTCTTTGTTGGATGAATGTGCAGATAGTTGGAATGGTCTCTTCTTTCTCAAAATTAGAGGAGGGAGCTCATAGAAATTTCATTTCTATTTTGTAGAGTTCCATGCATTATTTGGTTATCTGGTGATAATATTCTGTAATTGGAGGTACCTTGTAAAAAAACAAATTCAGAAGTGTAATACAGTATGTTCATGACCATATCCTTGGATAGTGTGAATAAACTTGTAATGTAGTAGATTAGTTGATAGAAGAATATAACCATACTGTTCTACAAGGAGGTATTTTATTATATTATCAGAAAGACATGTGAATATATTATTCTTTAAATTAACTTGCATACAGATTTCATAAGGATTTGTATTAACATATTTGTGGCATTACTATTGTATTATGTAAAGCGTTGAGATTTTCTCCATAAAGTCTGCCTGTTTCCCAAAATAATACTAATTAATTGACTATTTTTTAAAATGAGGCCCATTTTCCCTATAAAATGAATCTGGGCGGCTTTTTACAAATCCAATGTCAGTTTCTTTTGACAACTACTTCCACTATTGATGTTTTCTTACAATTAGGAAACGTTTCCTAATATTGAACAATAATTTGGCTTCTTGACATTTAATACCATTATTCTGTACAGGTAATAAAAGGCAGGTTTTTACACCCTAAGCTTTCCCCTCTAATTTCTCACTATTAAGAATACTCAGGTCACTTAGTCTTTCCTCTAAGATTTAATTTCCAGTTCCTTAATCATCTTAAATCATTTTATAGAGTTCTTAGGGAACTTTACTGTTTCATATTTGAAGAATAATGTGGTTAAAAAGATGAATAATTTAATGTGAAGAATTATTTCTCTTCTATAGTTTACATAAAATACTAATTGCAGAATACTATCCAGTACCATAATTATTTGTCCCAAATGGCAGATCAAAAGTGTGTTCTTTTGAGCAACTACTAACATAGTTCAGATGAACAAAATTTGTTTAATAAACTCTTTAAAAAAAAAAATCAGCACTATTGAAAATTCTAAAAGATTAAGCATGTTCATGTTGGGATTTCCAAATGGTGTATAATAATTACATGATTCCTTTTAATCTGCAGATTACTATATTATAATATTTTATAACAATATAATAATAATAATAATAATAATGATAATAATAATAATATATTTATAATACTGTTTTTTACTCACAGTCTTGTAAAATTATATTATATTATGCTTTAAACCCCATTATTCAAGCTGTATGTGAGGATTTTGCCTTAAAGAAATAGTGAAGAAATGAGTTCGGAGAAAATGAAACATTATATTTGTACAAACATTTGGGAAGATCACTAGAATAGAAGCTTTCAGTGAACAATGCATGTACATTGAATCTGGCAGTTAAGATAAAAAGATTGATTACTCAATATTGAATAAAGTAATGTTTATTCAGCATAAAATAAATAGGTAACATCCCAGTGGAATTGAATAAAAAAGTCATGACATACAACTGTTTTTATTCATACCTACTTTTATATCCTTTTTTATATCCTTTCTTTATTTTTATATATATATATATATATATATATATATATATATATATATATATATATATATATATATATATATAATAACTCATGTCTATCCTCTTCAATATGTATTGTGCATTGGACAAAATAAATAAATAAATAAATAAATAAAATTTAATTTTTTAAACACTAAATTTGGTTCTTCTTTGTCAAACATTTTTTTAAAATTGTCATTTTATGTTTGATTTCAATATCTGATTAGTTAAACTACGTTTTAACAAGCAAAATAGGGTTAAAGGTAGATTTCTGCAGGGAAGATGAACATAGTGCAGTAAATGCCTCTTCCTGGGTCTTTCACAATACAGTAAATCTAGAGGGAATACTCGTCGGAAGGGCAAGATGCCAGAAAGAACAGGTTCGACTTGTCTGCAAGGATTTACACCATAGTAGAATGTACAACTGTTTTCTCAGAGGTTGTTGGGAAGGTCAAGGAGCCAGTTTGCATTACCAAAGGAGAAGAGCTTTATGGTGATGGGGAAGGAGAGTATTTAAACATGACTTGTAATCTCACTTGAAATGGCCAAATGCAATTCATTCTTCCTTCCTTCAGCAAACCACCCCTAGAAATCTGAAACCTCCTTTCACTTAATTTCTACAGTCTGAGTAGTATTGGTAACTAAAACGATTCAAGTCCTGAGCACTTTCTCGAGGCAAGACAAAAGTTGATAACCACTTTCCCAAGTTCTTATCACCGAGACATGCCTCTAAACATTTTGCTTGTAACGGAGCCCATCTCCTGTGTGCGTCTTAGCACTGAGTGGCATATTCTTGGCAAATAATCCCTACATTGAGTGTGATTAGTCCAGCGATATCTGATAGGTGACCTCCCCCTCCCTCCCGCTCCCCATATCTCAACTGAGAAAGTGGAAGAATGGAGGCAAGGTCAGAGAAGTCAGCCATGCAATAGTTAACATACTTTGTTAATATGTAAACTTGACTCCCTAGAGATTTAAATATTATTATTTTTTAAATGTACAGAAAAGTTTATCATTCTCAGGATATTGACTAACACTAACTTACTTTCTAAAGCATTTGGGGGAGGGGCTTAGTTTAGTAATGTGATGATTTTAATGAACATGTTAAGAGGCTTATAAAATTATCAATGCAACAAAAGTCATGAGTTGCGGCCCTATTTGGACAGGGAGTCATTGCTCAGAGTCGCTCATGCCCTCATCACCTCGAGGTTCGATTACTGCAACGCTCTCTACATGGGGCTACCTTTGAAAAGTGTTCGGAAACTTCAGATCATGCAGAATGCGGCCGCGAGAGCCATCGTGGGGCTTCCTAGATTCGCCCACGTTTCTGCAACACTCCGCGGCCTGCACTGGCTGCCGATCAGTTTCCGGTCACAATTCAAAGTGTTGGTAATGACCTTTAAAGCCCTACATGGCATTGGGCCAGAATACATCCGGAACCGCCTTCTACCGCACGAATCCCAGCGGCCAATAAGGTCCCACAGAGTTGGCCTTCTCCAGGTCCCGTTGGCCAAACTGTCGTTTGGCAGGCCCCAGGGGAAGAGCCTTCTCTGTGGCGGCCCCGGCCCTCTGGAATCAACTCCCCCCAGAGATTAGAACAGCCCCCACCCTCCTTGTCTTTTGCAAATTACTCAAGACCCACCTTTGTTGCCAGCTATGGGGGAGTTAGGATATTCCTTCCCCTAGGCCATTACAAGTTATGTGTGGTATGTTTGTGTGTATTTTTGGTTTTTATAATAAGGGTTTTTAGTTGTTTTATTAAATTGGATTGTTACATGTTGTTTTTTATCATTGTTGTTAGCCGCCCCAAGTCTGCGGAGGGGGGCGGCATACAAATCCAATAAATAATAATAATAATAATAATAATAATAATAATAATAATAATGAGATTTATTCAGAATTCATTGAAACGTATTCACGTGTAAAGAAAAAAATGTAATATCTTGGCTTCTCAATTTTCAGGTGGCTTACAATGACTATCAACATTTTATAGGCATTGGTTTCTCTTAAGAAAAAGAGGAGGAACATTCAATTGAAACTGTTGCCTTCCTTTACCCCTTTAAATGCAAAAGGGACACACATTGAAAATGGCAGATAGCCATTGGGAAAGAGCAATGGAGAGATTAATTAGTAAACTCAGGAATGTGCACTAGCAAATGTGCCTGAGTGGCATGAACATATGGGACAGCAACAGGTGGAAAGTGAGTGCTTCTGTTTGGGGAGCTATTTCCAAAAAGGCTTCAGAATAATTGCTTCAGAGTATTGTGCTTATTTTTAAAATTTACTGAACATGCTCTGTGTTATATGTAGATTCAATGTGCCCACATTTTATAGCAAAAAATACAGTAAAAGCACATATTGAATTTTTTTAAAAAAACTTTGTTCTAACATAGCACAAGAGAGAACTGAATACACACAGCAGAAAATGTTTGGAATAGAATATTAACCATACTGAACTTGATAAATGTTTGTTTTTTGAACATTTTAATTTGGAGTATCCGACTATGTACATTTAAAATAGGATTAAACATAAAATAAAATATCTTCTTTTTCTCACTGGCTGCATCCTGATCTCCCACCTTTGCTTTCCTCCCTAATTCTGGAGATACAGTAAAATGAAATTAGGTGGGAAAAGGTTGTGGTCTATTACTAAACTATGGTCCTTCCCACAATTAATATTTCATGTATGTATAAGTACACTGAATTGTAGAATTTGATTGAGGTCATATTATGAATTGAGACAGGCACATGGAACAACCAAACGTCATAATTAATAACATGTAAGATTAGAAACAGAAATAGGTTAGCAGAAATGTATTCATCCATCTTAGCCTCTTGATATTTCCCCAAAATGCCATCAAGGAAATCACATCTGATAGAATATTTATTTATTTATTTATTTATTTATTATTTGGATTTGTATGCCGCCCCTCTCCGAAGACTCGGGGCGGCTCACAACAAGTGATACAATCATGAAAATCCAATTAATTAAAATATTTAAAGATTTAAGAAAAACCCCATATACTAACAGACACACACACAAGCATACCATGTATAAATTAAACGTGCCCAGGGGAGATGTTTAATTTCCCCATGCCTGACGGCAAAGGTGGGTCTTAAGGAGTTTACGGAAGGCAGGAAGAGTAGGGGCAGTTCTAATCTCCGGGGGGAGTTGTTTCCAGAGAGCCGGTGCCGCCACAGAGAAGGCTCTTCCCCTGGGACCCGCCAACCGACATTGTTTAGTTGACGGGACCCGGAGAAGGCCCACTCTGTGGGACCTAATCGGTCGCTGGGATTCGTGCGGCAGGAGGCGGTCTCGGAGATATTCTGGTCCGATGCCATGAAGGGCTTTAAAGGTCATAACCAACACTTTGAATTGTGACCGGAAATTGATCGGCAGCCAATGCAGACTGCGGAGTGATGGTGAAACATGGGCATACCTAGGTAAGCCCATGACTGCTCTCGCAGCTGCATTCTGCACGATCTGAAGTTTCCGAACACTTTTCAAAGGTAGCCCCATGTAGAGAGCATTACAGTAGTCGAACCTGGAGGTGATGAGGGCATGAGTGACTGTGAGCAATGAGTCCCAGTCCAGATAGGGCCGCAACTGGTGCACCAGGCGAACCTGGGCAAACGCCCCCCTCGCCACAGCTGAGAGATGGTTTTCTAATGTGAGCTGTGGATCGAGGAGGACGCCCAAGTTGCGGACCCTCTCTGAGGGGGTCAATAATCCCCCCCCAGGGTGATGGACGGACAGATGGGGTTGTCCTTGGGAGGCAGAACCCACAGCCACTCCGTCTTATCCGGGTTGAGTTTGAGTCTGTTGACACCCATCCAGGCCCCAACAGCCTCCAGGCATCGGCACATCACTTCCACCGCTTCGTTGACTGGGCATGGGGTGGAGATGTAAAGCTGGGTATCATCGGCATATTGATGATACCTCACCCCATGTCCTTGGATGATCTCTCCCAGCGGTTTCATGTAGATGTTGAATAGCAAGGGGGAGAGACCTCGGAGCCGACCTCTGACCCCCCACTAACACCGACTGCAACCGGCCAGAGAGGTAGGAGGAGAACCACTGGAGAACAGTGCCTCCCACCCTCAGCCCCTCCAACCGGTGCAGAAGGATACCATGGTCGATGGTATCGAAAGCCGCTGAGAGATTGAGGAGCACCAGGACAGAGGATAAACCCCTGTCCCGGGCCCGCCAGAGATCATCCATCAACGCGACCAAAGCGGTTTCCGTGCTGTAACCGGGCCTGAAACCCGACTGTCGGGGACCTAGATAATCGGCTTCTTCCAAGGACCGCTGGAGCTGGAGTGCCACCACCTTCTCGACAACCTTCCCCATAAAGGGAAGGTTGGAGACTGGACGATAGTTATTAAGTACGGCTGGGTCCAGGGAAGGCTTCTTGAGGAGGGGGCGCACGAGCGCTTCTTTATAGAGTGTTGGAAAGACTCCCCTCCCCAAGGAAGCGTTGGTAATCTCCTGGGCCCAGCTCCATGTCACCTCCCTGCTGGCCGAGACCAACCAGGAGGGACACGGATCCAGTAGACAGGTGGCGGAACTCACAGCTCCAATGGCCTTGTCCACTTCATCAGGTGTCACCAGACCAAACTCTTCCCAGACAGGTGGACAAGTATGTGCCCCAGTCACCTCGACTGACTCGTTGTCAGTCGACTCTGTTTTACAATTGGAGTCGAGGTCAGCCCGGATCTGAGCGACTTTATCAGCGAAAAATGTGTTAAACTCCTCGGCACTACTCTGCAAGGGCTCCCCAACTCCCCCCTGATTAAGAAGGGAGCGGGTCACCCTAAACAGAGCAGCCGGGCGGGATTCCGCTAATGCAATCAAGGCGGCATGGTACGCGCATCTTGCCGCCTTGAGCCCCACTTTGTAAGTCTTAATAAAAGCTCTTACAAGTGTTCGATCAGATTCAGACCTACTCTTCCTCCATCGCTTCTCTAGACGTCTCTTTTGGCATTTCAACTCCCGGAGCTCGTCGTTGAACCATGGGGCTCTACGGGGTCTAGCGCCACGGAGAGGTCGCAAAGGCGCAATCCGGTCAAGAGCCTCCGCAGCAGCCGTATTCCAGGCCTCCGCAAGAGACTCCGCCGAACTGTGGATGAGTGCCTCTGGAATAACCCCAAGCGCCGTCTGAAAGCCCTCTGGGTCCATCAGGCGTCTGGGGCGGAACATCTTCATTGGTTCCGCCTCCCTGCGGGGAAGGATTGGAGCCAGGAAGTCAAGCCGTAGTAGAAAATGGTCTGACCATGACAAAGGCAATGCTTCTAAGCCCATTAGTCTCAGACCATTTCTCAATTGCTCGGAAAGGAATACCATGTCAGGTGCGTGCCCTCCCTCGTGAGTCGGACCCTGTATTACTTGAGTCAGGTCCATGGCTGTCATGGTGGCCATGAACTCCTGTGCTAGCCCCGAGGTTTCGCCGAGTGACGGCAGATTGAAGTCCTCCAGGACAATGAGTCCGGGGAACTCCACCGCCAACCCGGCTACCTCCTCGAGTAGCACAGGCAGGGCTTTTGACATGCAGCTGGGAGGCAGGTACGTGAGAAATAAGCCCACCTGAACCCCTAAGTCCAACTTCAGCAAGAGAGACTCGCAACCCGCAATTTCCGGAGCAATGAGTCTACGTAGGCAAAGGCTCTCCCTAGCTATAATAGCCACTCCTCCCCCCCTTTCCTGGGGTCGAGGTTGGTGCCATATCTGAAACCCGGCTGGGCAAATTTCAGAGAGAGGAACACCTCCCTCTGGGCCCAGCCAGGTTTCAGTAATACAAGCCAGGTCGGCCTCCTCATCCAGGATCAGATCCCGGATGAGGAGAGCTTTATTTACCACTGACCTGGCATTAAGCAGCAGCAACCTGAGTCCAGGGCCAAAGTTACACTCATCACCAGTACCCAAGATTAATAATAATAATAATAATAATAATAATAATAATAATAATAATAATAATAATAATTTATTAGATTTGTATGCCACCCCTTTCCGAAGACTCAGGGCGGCTGATTGGGCTCACAGAGCCGGAACAAGGGACTGTTAATAAGCAACAGTCCCTCGTTCCCCTGGAGAGGGAGGGGCACAGCAGGACAAAAATACAGAATAATTCATAGAGGACATTTATCTACAAAAAGATATTGAAACCTCACCTACAAAAAGATATTGACAAAATTGAACGGGTCCAAAGACGGGCTACAAGAATGGTGGAAGGTCTTAAGCATAAAACGTATCAGGAAAGACTTAATGAACTCAATCTGTATAGTCTGGAGGACAGAAGGAAAAGGGGGGACATGATCGAAACATTTAAATATGTCAAAGGGTTAAATAAGGTTCAGGAGGGAAGTGTTTTTAATAGGAAAGTGAACACAAGAACAAGGGGACACAATCTGAAGTTAGTTGGGGGAAAGATCAAAAGCAACATGAGAAAATATTATTTTACTGAAAGAGTAGTAGATCCTTGGAACAAACTTCCAGCAGACGTGGTAGATAAATCCACAGTAACTGAATTTAAACATGCCTGGGATAAACATATATCCATCCTAAGATAAAATACAGAAAATAGTATAAGGGCAGACTAGATGGACCATGAGGTCTTTTTCTGCCTTCAGACTTCTATGTTTCTATGTTTCTATCACTCAGGAATTTCCTTTCAATTTCACTAGAAATATTTTGGTCCAAGTAATTATTAGACAAGTAATGGATACATATTGGTGTGGATAAAACATATTCAACCTTTGTCTTTTTACATTCATATTAAAGTAATTCACCATTTTTATCATTATGTTCCAAAAATGTTATTAAGTTTTGTTTTCAGCATATATATTCCATAACTAATAGAATTAGATATTCCATTATTTTACTCCATAGATACGATTTTTATTAAAAAATCTCAACACTTATCTTACTGTTTAACATTTTAAAAAATGGAAGAAAATTATTCCTTGATGACCCGCGCAATTGAACACTCTTGAAAATAAATGAATGAGTAAATACATCAGAGAACTGGATGGCGAATAGACTTACAAATTTTTATACATTAAGTCCAAAATGGGATTTTACCTAAAAGGCAGATTAAGGACAATATGCAAACAATTTTGAATACATTAGAAAACTATAAAATGCACTCTGAAAAGCAAGTGGCATTGATGTTTTAAGATGAGCAGAAGGCATTTGATAATGTGAATTGGCAATTAATGACAATGCAACTTCAAAATATGGATTTTGGAAAGAGATTTATTAACGTAATTAAAACAATTTATTCTAAACAATCAGCAAAAGTAATGGTGAATGGAGACATGACAGAGAAGGTGGATATTATGAAAGGAACAAGGCAAGGATGTCCTTTATCCCCAGTATTATATTGGTTTTATGGTTTTGTTTATTTAATTAGTTTTATTCTTGCAAGCCATCCAGAGTTGTTTTCAAAGGTGGACAACCGTACAAATCTTAAACTCTACCCCTTTTGCCACAATGAGGGAGAGATACAGTATCCTCCTAGGTTTGTGTAATTACAGTGATCCCCCGAGTTTCGCCATCTCGATCTTTGCGAAACGCTATACAGTGATCCCCGATTATCCGTTCCAAGACCCCTCGCAATAATCGATATTTCGGGATGTAGTGGTGCGGAAGTAAAAACACCATCTGCGCATGCGCGCCCCTTTTTCCATGGCCGCACATGCGCAGATGGTGGAGTTTGCGTGTGGGCGGCGGGGAAGACCGGGGAAGGTTCCTTCGGCTGCCCAACAGCTGATCTGCTCCGCAGCGCGGCAGCAGCGAGGAGCCGAAGATGGGGTTTCCCCATTGCCCAGGCAACGGGGAAACCCCATCTTCGGCTCCTCGCTGCTGCCGCGCTGCGGAGCAGATCAGCTGTTGGGCGGCCGAAGGAACCTTCCCTGGTCTTCCCCGCCGCCCAGGCAAAGGGGAAACCCCAAGATCGCTTGCCGCTTGCCGCTTGCCTGTCACCCACCCACCCGCCTGCTCGCTTGCCGCTTGCCGCTTGCCCGTTCGCCCGCCCGCCTGCTCGCTTGCCGCTTGCCCGTTCGCCCGCCCGCCTGCTCGCTTGCCGCTTGCCGCTTGCCCGTCACCCGCACGCCTGCTCGCTTGCCGCTTGCCCGTTCGCCCGCCCGCCTGCTCGCTTGCCGCTTGCCCGTCACCCGCCCGCCTGCTCGCTTGCCGCTTGCCGGTTAAAAGAGAGAGAAGGAAAGAAAGAGATGAGAGAGGGAGGAAGAGAGTGTGAGAGAGGAAGAAGCAAGATAGAGAAAGAGAGAGAGAAAGAAAGATGAGAAAGGAAGGGAGTGACGTCATCGGGTGGAAAAATTGCGATATAGCCTTTCGCAATGATCGGGATCGCGAAACTCGGGGGATCACTGTATCGCGATTTTTCCACCCGATGACGTCACTCCCTTCCTTTCTCATCTTTCTTTCTCTCTCTCTTTCTCTCTCTTGCTTCTTCCTCTCTCACACTCTCTTCCTCCCTCTCTCATCTCTTTCTTTCCTTCTCTCTCTTTCTCTATCTCTCCCCCTCTTGCTCTCGAGTGGCAAGCGAGCAGCCGGGCGGGCGGGTGAACGGGCAAGCGGAGTGGCCGGGCGGGCGGGCGAACGGGCAAGCGGAGTGGCCGGGCGGGCGGGTGAACGGGCAAGCGGAGCGGCCGGGCGGGCGGGTGAACGGGCAAGCGAGCAGCCGGGCGGGCGGGTGAATGGGCAAGTGGCAAGCGATCTTGGGGTTTCCCCTTTGCCTGGGCAACGGGGAAACCCCATCTTCGGCTCCTCGCTGCTGCCGCGCTGCGGAGCAGATCAGCTGTTGGGCGGCCGAAGGAACCTTCCCTGGGTCTTCCCCACCGCCCACACGCAAACTCCACCATCTGCGCATGTGTGGCCATGAAAAAAAGGTCGCGCATGCGCAGATGGTGTTTTTACTTCCGCACCGCTATATTGCGAAAAATCGAGTTTCGCGAGGGGTCTTGGAACGGAACCATCGCGAAACCCGAGGGATCACTGTATTCCCAACTCTGATAAACATAAACTTGATTTTTGTACAGTTATTGTATATCGAAGCTTCTATTTCTGTTAATATTGTAACTGAACAACAATGGGAAGAATGTATAGACTGTAACAAATGCAAATTTTATTTACTTCTTTAAATTAATTATAGCTGCCCAACTCCAGTGGACTCTGGATCCTCTCAAATTTTGATACTGTTGTGGTACTTCTTTAATCTGAGACCCTGAAAATATTTATAAACATTCTTTTTGTTTGAAAGCTAATTTCAGAAATGCATTTTTAAAAGTTTTGGAGGAATTTGTTGAATTAATTTCAATGTTCAATGTTCGGCCGAAATGGGACCATCCTAGTCTCCCTTAATTTTAAAATTCCAGCTTAAAAAAACAAAACAAAAACATTTGACACATACAGAATATAGTTGTCGGCTATAAATAAATTAACTGTCTTGAAGTGGCCCTGGGTTGGGCCTAGAGGCAAAAAGGAGCTGTGACGTTCCTTCAAATATACCAGGGTGATCTGACATTAAAAACACACACACACACACACAGACAGACAGACAGACAGACAGACAGACAGACAGACAGACAGACAGACAGACAGATAGATAGATACCAGGATAATGCAAAAGTAGCATCAACTTCTCATTCAGAGTTCTCAGGAAATAATTGATGATCAACTGTAATGGTCTTGTTTTACTATGTCTATTTATTTATGTATTTGTTAAATTCACTGCTCATCTGGAGCAAATGCAGATAAGTTTTGATTATTTTATTTGGTATTGCTTATGAGAAATGAAACTTTTTATCTAATAAATTCATCTGCAAAAGAACTGTACTTAGTTAATATAAATCTGGTATTAACTAATTTTATTTTCTACACCTCCCTCTTTAAGAATTATAGCTAACAAACCATTATTTTTCTAATCTTAAGATATTTGGAAAGAATTTCATGTTAGAGGCAGAAAATGAAATGTATAAAAGCAAGTGAATGCTGAATTAAGGTTTTAATTCAGCTTTTGTAAGAATAACAGCTTCTTGTTATGAATTACTTAAGCTAAACCAAAACTTAGGTATCTCCCTATATATTTTCCAACAGAGTCAGCATATTTCCTTAGTGCCTGTTGAAAAGATTGAAGAAGTACTCTATGACTATAAGCCACTGCATGTAGAGACATATGGACCATTGGTTCCAGAGGTGGATTTGCTGGGAAAATTGGGGTAAGTTTGTTTGTTTAAATTGACTTAAGATTGCACCCTACTGGGAACCTTACCACCTTATTTGTTTTTCAAAGGAGAGTGTTTTTTTTAAAAGCAGAATAGATGGTAACAAAATAGACAACATCCTGTCCAAACCAATGTTTTGTTTGGGCAGCCAAATGTGATTTTTGTTTATTCCACACTTTTCTTTGGTTTTATAGTATTTTATATATCAGTTGAGAATTCTGCCAGATTGAATTACTCTTTTAAGGTTAACAGAGAATTGAGGAGAAATAGCTGCTCATTTTCAATTGCAAATAGTTTTAAAAAGTATGCATAGGAAGCTTTGGATCTTGATTTGCTTAAGAGTGGTGGGCCAATAAAAATATTAGGATTGGCTTTTCATTTTGAGAGAAGTTAGATTTTACATTCAGTGTTGGATTCTTTCTATCAGGGAAAAATCTTTTGCCTGAGCATCTTTTAAACTATAAATATGAGGTCTAGCTGATATAAGTGATAGTTCCCATACAACCTTTTTCTAGGTGTTTCTAGGTGCATGTATCCTGGTGCAAGTTTCATGAAAAGAGTTTGAAGAAAAATTCAGCTTAAAATACAATGCATTCTTCTATAAATGCATTGTATTTATAGGCTTAGATACAGAAGGATCTTGACAGGCTTGTGCATTGGGCGCTATCTAACAAAAAGAAATTTAATGGTGAAAAAAGTAAGGTTCTACATTTAGGGAAGAAAAACAAAATGCCCAGGTACAATATATGTGGTACCTTGCTCAATAGTAGTAATTGTGAGAGGGATCTTGGAGTTCTAGTGGACAATCCTTTAAATATGAGCCAGCAGTGTACAGCAGCTGCCAAAAAAGCCAACACAGTTCTAGGCTGCATAAACAGAGGTATAGAATCAAGAGTGCAGAGAAGAGCAACCAAGATGATTAGGCTAAAACATATAAAGAAGGGCTGCAGGAACTGGGTATGTCTAATTTAATTAAAAGAAGGACTAGGGGAGACATGATAGCAGTGTTCCAATATCTCAGGGTTGCCCCAAAGAAGAAGGAGCCAAGCTATTCCCCAAAGCATCTGAGGATAGAACAAGAAGCAATGGGTGGAAACTAATCAAGGAGAGAAGCAACTTAGAATTGAGGAGAAATTTCCTGACAGTTAGAACAATTAATCTGTAGAACAGCTTGCTTCCAGAAGCTGTGAATGCTCCAACACTGGAAGTTCTTAAGAAGATATTGGATAAACCATTTGTCTGAAGTGGTGTAGGGTTTCCTACCTGGACAGGGGGTTATACTAGAAGACCTCCAAGGTCCCTTCCAACTCTGTTATTCTATTCTATTCTAAATATCAAGAGTTATATTGAACATTTAAAGATACAGTACATAGTTGAAAGAGTTTTTTTTAAAATTTAAGTAAAGACTACAGAGCTGATCCTGAAATAGAAATGTTATGGGCAGTCATGGACATTAAACTAAAATGTGGAATATTAATTGTGTAAATAAGTAAAATTCAACTAGTTAGCTTTGCTTACCTTGACATTTAGAATGCTGGTGTTAGACGGCAGTATAATGTCAAATGTAATATAAATAAGATATGTAAATAAGATAACTGAGTTGGTTAAAGAACTAACTATATTATCAATAGGTAGTACTAGAACTGGTTTTGATGTCAGATTAAAATGTGTGGTAAGAACTAAGTACATTATGTCCTATTGGATTCTTGTCATTTCAGCAAATTGTATGAAAAAGATTCTAGCATATAGCACTTGCCAGCACACACTGAAATTAATCAACTGTTTTTAAACTACTTAACTCTTATTAATGGAATATTTAATAAAAACAATATAGTGCCAACACATTAATCTATTCCATATCTGTAATTATTGAGACCTGTGGTATCTAATGGATAAATTAATTATCTAAATGATAATTACATAGTAATGTTGAAAAAAATAGAAATAGCAATAGCACTTACACTTATATACCACTTCACAGTGCTTTACAGCCCTCTCTAAGCGGTTTACAGAATCAGCATATTGCTCCCAACAATCTGGGTCCTCATTTTACCCACCTGGGAAGGATGGAAGGCTGAGTCTAACTTTAACTGGTCAGAATCAAACTCCTGGAAGTCAGCAGAATTAGCCTGCAATACTTCATTCTAATCACTGCGCCACCGCCATACCGCTATGTTTAATATATATTAATTAATTTTTAAGGTAAAATCCACAAACGGCAAGCCCATTGCAGAAAACATCATTCTTCCTCCTTTTAGCTTAGAAAGAACGCCTCTTCTAAGATTGGGACTACTGTGCATTGTTATAAAGAAAATAAAATATAGTAGCATCTGATTTACTAGCAAGTATTAAAAGTTGGGGTGCATCCCCCCAACTTACGATCCTTTTTTGAAGTTGCCCATCCTGACTGCCTTTTGGGTGCTCAGCGACTGGCCCACATTTAACACCTCTTTGCAGGTCACATGATTGTGATTTGTGTTTTTCCTGAAAGCAGACACTTGCTTTGCATTTTTTGCAGCAACATCTCATAGCGAAGAAGGGGTTCACTTAAGACTATACAGTATAGTGTTTGTTTAATGACTGCTGCAAAAAAGGTTGTAAAATTGGATCAGTACTGTTAGTGCTTTTTAAACCCAAACATTTAAAAATTTAATGAATAAATGAGCCAATTCATCAGATGACTAACATTGCTTTACTTACATCTTAGCCCTACTAATTATTCATTTTGAGAAGATACTTGCTGTCTATAATGCGTTTATGCTTTATCTCTGGAACACCTTGTAAAAGAGAACTGCCAAGTACTTCAGCATTACCTTTAGTATTGTTTGCCTTTTTTGCCATGACATGGAGAAGATGTGTTGAAGGTGTTATTATCCCATTTCAAAAGGTAACTGGACTTTCTTTGGTCCCCGCCCCCTTTTGAAAAGGCTTCACTTCTCCCATGCCTCTGGAAGGAGAGTCCAGCATGGGTTTAGCTCAAGTCTTATTGGTAGGACTGAGTTTTAAATTAACATAAATACATAATAATTAGGTACCGCCCCCTTGCTGCCCCAAGCATCCAGTTTTAAAAAACTCAGTCGAGGTTAAGGACATGAGTTTTCTCCCTCTCGGTTGAGTATGTTTAATGTAATAAAATGAATTGTATTGAACCTTGTAATTTTTCTCTTTTTCTCTTTCACAGATTCCTGTTTGGCTGGGGTCTCTGCCCTCCGCGGGCACCACCCCCACCTTTTCTCCTTTTGGGGCCTCTTCTCTCCGTGGGTACTGCCCAACGAGGAGCAACTGGGCTGTTAGTCCCTGACCCCAGTGGTCATACTGAGCCCAAAAACACCCCAGATGGGGGGGGTCCGTCCCTCCCCATTGACGGGGGCGGCTGGAAAACAAATGCCGCGGCCGCCATTGCAAGCCGCCAAACAGCTGATCGCTCGATCGCAAACGGGCGCCGAAGAAAGCGGCTGGTTTACAGTTACCGAGAGTCCCTGAGGGGAGAGATGGCTGGCGGCAAGTTGTTTCCCGGTTCTGATGGCATGGCGCTCGTCCTCTGAGGTGATTCCTCGCGCCCGCCATGTTGTTTTGACAAGCCGAGGGCGCGAACGGGCTTCAATCGCCGTTTTAAAAAGGCGCGAACTGGGCAGCTTGCCAATTTCATGAAGGCTCCCGTTCTGCCCAGAGACAGACGCTGAGGGTCACGTGGGGTGCTGACAGCCAATTAAGATTGAGCTTCGCTGTCAGATTGCCTGCATGTCTCACTTGCGAGTGAGAACCTTGCTATATAGGCCAGTGACTGCCCTTGTTGGATTCGCATTGTGAGTACGCTGCCCCTATATATTAATAATAATAATGGCTGATCAACTTGAGACCAGGGAGGAGCAGGCCCAAGCAGTTAGGGCACCTGCAAAGGGAAAGGACAAGGCTTCAGGCAAGCCTAAGAATAAATCCTCCCAGTCGGGCTCCTCTCTTCGTGAGGCTGAGAGGAAAATCAAAGCCCTAGAACAACGCCTGGAGGCGGCCTTGTCCCCCCCCCCCATCGCAGGGGGACTGACTATAGGCCCTTTTCAGCCACTTCCTCCATCAGCTCTTTCACCTGCTGTCTCAATGGGGCTCCAAGGCACTGCAACAGAGAGAGACTGGTCACCTGACAGGCAGGCACCACAATTTCCTCCTCCATTGCCTTCACCTGCATCGAGGCCTGAACGGCCTTCATCATCTAATAGTCAGGCTTTGCCACAGGTTGGGTTGCAGACAGCTTATGCTCCCTCATCTACCTTCACACCAACAGCAGCGGGTTTCAGAGAGCACACAGACGCTTGGCAGGCCTTTTCACCAACGTTACAGGACATTATCGCTAATGCGTATACACAAGGCATAGCGGCGGCAACCCAGCGTTCTAACGCCTTCACACCACAGGCTACCCAACCCAAAGATATCTGGTCAGCTCCACCGCCTCCTACTGGGTTGGGTTCTATGTCTATTGACCATTCCAATTTTGAGGAGGACAGCGACCACGGGAACGGTTTGTCGGACGATGAATTTAGTTTTCCCGAGCAACCAGCAGTGTCCGGTTTATTTAAACCCTCCTTGTTTAGGGTGTTATTGCACAAGGCGAAACAGGCCTTGGATGTGCCTGGATCGGCGACTCCGGTGGAACCAGGAGATGGGCCGCGCACATCGGCGACATTGTGCAAGGAACCCACTAAGGAATCAGACAAGGTTCCTGCGCTGGAAATATTTCTGGAAAACATCAAGCGCCCATGGCAACATCCAGCGGCGGCGCAGGGGCCTTCAAACCTGGAGCGCAGATTTTATACATTCGATGACAACATGGAGAATCTGCTACAGTTTCCCCCCGTGGACAAACCGGTGGCCACATTGGTCTCCCATGCTGTCGTGCCATCAGAGACTGCTGATAACTTGAAACCTGATGAGAGGAGAGCGGAAACTCTCCTGAAAAAGACTCATCAGATGGCCACATGGGCTCTTCGGGCGGCATCCACTGCCTCGTTTTTCAATCGGGTATCCATCATGTGGATCCAGGATGTCCAGGCAAGGCTGGGCCCAGACGAGACCCGACTGAGGCAGGACTTAAACAAGCTCCTAGCGACGGCTGAATTTTCCACAGACGCCACGCTACATGCTGCTAAATTTGCCTCAAGGGCTATGGCGTCAACCATTTTGTCACGGCGCTTACTTTGGCTAAGGAACTGGCAGGTGGATGCCAAGTCGAAGTGGACATTATCCTCGGCTCCCTTTGAGGGCACGAAACTGTTCGGGGAGGCTCTTGAGCCTGTCATGGTGGAGGACAAGGACAAAAGGAAGGTCCTTCCGAGGTCTTACCGCCGCCAGGACCATAGGACTGGCCCGTACTCCCATCGTCAGCCCTTTCGGTGGGACTCATGGTCGGCCACATCACAGCCGGCCAGGCCTTACTCCCAGGGTAACTTCTCGACGCCCTATAGAAATGAGAGAGCTTACTCCCAAGATCGGGGTAGAGGTTTCTCCCAGACACGACGGCCCTTCCGGGGATACCAGCAACGGAACCCCCGACGTTCCAAGTGACTGCCTAGACGACACTCCCTTGGGGGGCAAGTTACAGCGATTCAGCGAGGTCTGGCGGACTACTACTTCAGACCCCTGGGTGTTGGCAACTATATCTCGGGGACTACGAATCGAATTTCTGCACAGTCTTCTGCATCATTTCGTAACTTGCCCTGTACTCAAGGATCCCGCAAAGAGGGCTCTCTTGGAACAGGAAATTCACCACCTCTTGCAGATCCAGGCAATCGAACCTGTTCCGGACAATTTCGAGGGTACGGGATTTTATTCAAGGGTGTTCCTCGTACCCAAAGCGTCAGGGGGTTGCAGACTCATCTTGAACCTCAAACGTTTGAACCAGTACGTTCTGTACCGAAGGTTCAAGATGAGCTCCCTCCGTTCCATCCTGGCCTCCGTTCGGGCAGGGGACCTTCTTGCCTCAGTCGACTTGAAGGAGGCCTATCTGCATGTCCCCATACACCCGGCCCATCGACAATTTCTCAGGTTTTGTCTAAACAACGTCCATTACCAATACAAGGCAATGCCCTTTGGCCTGCCATCGGCCCCGCGCACCTTCACAAAACTCTTGGACGCACTGATGGCCGATCTACGATCCCAACCAATCCGGATCCTAGCATATTTGGACAACATCCTCCTCCTGTCTACCGACCGCAGGGCGGCACACAGGGATTTGCAGACTACGGTGGTCTTACTACAACATCACGGCTTTACGATCAATGTACCAAAGAGTCACTTGATCCCTGCAACCAGGCTCATCCACCTGGGAGCAGTAATAGACACAGTTTCCCAGAGGGTGTATCTATCTCCGGAGCGGCAGCTCAACGTCTGCTCACTGGTGAACAGCCTCCAGCGAAAACGGAGGGTTCCATTGTCCTTCCTATCCAAGGTACTGGGGACCCTGGTATCATGCGTGGACATTGTTCCTTGGGCCCGTTACCATTACCGACCACTTCAGTGGACTTTACTCCCATTCCAGCGACGGCGTCTAAGCCATACACATCATCTGATCTCAGTTGGACACGAACTACGACTTTCCCTGAGATGGTGGAGATCCCCGGCACTGCGTCAGGGCTCCCCCTTTGGCCAATTTCGTTATACTATCCTTACCACAGATGCCAGTCTCCTGGGGTGGGGCGCCCATGTCAACTCCCATGTGGCTCAGGGGTTTTGGAGACCCCAGGAACTACACCCGATCAATATCAACTTCTTGGAGTTGCGGGCGGTCCGCTTGGCATTACAGACCTTTTCCACCCTACTAGAAGGGCACTACGTCCTCGTGTGCACGGACAATGTGGCGACCAGAGCGCATTTAAATCATCAGGGAGGGACACGGTCTCTCAGACTGATGGAAGAGACGGTTCTTCTTTTCGATTGGGCGGAGGCTCATCTCTCCTCTCTACATGCAGAACACATTGCGGGAGAGGACAACAAACAGGCAGATTGGCTCAGCCGACAAGCGCTGGACCCAACGGAGTGGAGGCTCGATCCCCTTTTGTTTCAAGAGGTCGACCGTTGGTTTGGGGACCCGGTGGTGGATCTGTTCGCCACGCCCCAGAATACCCAACTCCCGAGGTTTTACTCCCGGTTTCCATCCCCGGGAGCCGAAGGGGTCAATGCCCTACACCTTCCGTGGCCAAAGACCTTACTATATGCCTTTCCTCCAATTCCACTTATTCGAAAAGTGTTGGGGAAGATCCTGATGGAGAAGGCGGAGGTGATCCTGTTAGCACCTCATTGGCCTCGAAGACCTTGGTTTGCGGACCTCAGGGAACTGTCCATCTCCCCACCGTGGAGGATCCCAGACGACCAGATCTCCCTCAGCCAAGGGTTTGTGTATCATCCGGATCCCCAATGGTTCCACCTAACCGCTTGGCACTTGAGGGGGACAGGCTGAGGAGTTGTCACCTTCTCGAGAATGTTATTACAACTATTCAAGCGGCTCGACGCCCTTCCACCGCTCGAATTTATCAGGCGACATGGGCTGCCTTTCAATCTTTCTGCAACGACAGAGACTTACGACCACAGGACTCTTCAGTTCTTCCTGTTTTGGAGTTCTTACAAAAAGGTTTGGAGAAAGGTCTGGCTCCAAACACGTTGAGACGCCAGGTTGCGGCGCTAGCCACCATTATAAAGCGGGACGATGGGGGATCTTTGACCCATCACCCTTGGATTAAGGACTTCCTCAGAGGGGCTACGAACACACACCCTCCTCCGGTTCGTCGTTTTCCCACATGGGACTTGACTTTGGTCCTTCAGGCCCTCACGGGCCCACCATTTGAACCTTTAAGGACAGTTTCATTACAATACCTTTCTATCAAAATGGCCTTTTTAGTTGCAGTTACCTCGGCAAGGCGGGTATCCGAATTATCTGCACTGTCGGTGAGATCGGATTTGTGTCGGTTCTATC